>NW_004457498.1:0-1690 GCF_000313135.1 Acanthamoeba castellanii str. Neff
CGCACACGACCTCACTCTCTCAAGTGCAGTAAACCGTTTGCCGCATTCTCTGTCCGAGTGACTCCGCAAGGGGAGCTGCTGGCCCTCTACACCTACACATCGCCCAGCTACGACGAGTTTGTGGGGTGCGAACCGGTACGTCGGTCCCATGTAGCACCTCCGCAGCCCTCTTTCGTCTGACCCCGACGGTCTGTCATGTGCCGCCAGGGCGAGCTTTTGGGCAGCCGTGTGACCACCTTCTGTCATCCCGAAGACAACGTCACACGGGAGACCATCCTTTTCTATGTGGCGCAGCCACCGCCTCGATCAAGGGTGGGTCCTATCTTTCACACATCCCCGGCCGGTATCTCCAAGGACCGGCGGGTGCTGCGCTTCCACTCTCGGCACCAGTACTTCTTCACCACCACAGGACGGGTACCCATGTTGCCAATCGATCAATCCATGCGCTCAGCGCCTTGCAGAGCGCTGTGAACACTCGCTCACATGATGGACATTTGCGCAGTGTGCGTGGTGTGTCTCGGTGGTCGACCAGGTCTTGTCGAGGGGCTATGACATGCCTCGGTACACCGGCCCACGAGATTCGAGAATACTGCCGTCGCCGTGGCCGTTCGAGGAGGAAGAGAGCTCGCCTGAACCAATCGGCAGCAGTGGATGGACCGCCGACAACAACACCACCACCAACACCACCAACACCAGCGATCAGCGCCTCGACAATGAACTCGACGAACTGCTTAGCACTCTCTCCGCGCCTTCTCCCGCCGCGCAATAAACGGAGCGCTCGTTCTGCAGCCTCAACGGAAAGGGGCGATCCGGTTCGGTTGCGGGCGAGGGCCTTGAGCTGTCCCGTAGCCTCCGCCCACCAAACCAGGGCATTCTCAATTCCCGTTCATCTCCCCTGCGCCAGTGCGGTCTTGGCCTTTTGAGTGCGGGGCGCGAGCGGTCACGGTCTGGTGGGAATTTAGAATTAATTTCGCAGCAATCTCGCCAACTAGAAATTTTCGAGGAGGTGTCGTGCCCTCCGCTGACGTCACCTGGTACGTGGCTGCCCGCTGACCAAGTCCATGCCCGCGGTGTGCACCCCGGGCCATCAACAAGCCGTGAGCACACAGAACAACTCCCGCCACACACTTGCACTTCACCGCAGAGGTACGGCCTCTTCACATCTACCAGCACTGTTGGTGTGCCGGCTGTTCATGCACCTGACTCACCTAGCTCTTCACCATTCAGCCACACCACAACTCATCAAGCAGAGCGGCGACCCCACGTACCGCCAACAGCACCCCAAACGGCCGACAGAGAATTACGGTTGAATTTTGGGGTTGGAGGCACACAACCAACAACTCGCGCCCACAGCCGATCGCCGCGGTTGCCGTGAGCTCCTCGTGGCCACTACATCTTCTGCCTCAACCACCCACTCACCAGCCACCGCCCGACCCTTCATTTCTGCACCGGGACACAACCAACGCCAGCAGCAAGCAAACGAAGGATTGGAAGGACGGCGAGAGGGGCAAACGAAAGGCAAAGCATCGAACAACAGAATTTAATTGAGGAGGAAATCGAGAGGCGAAAAAATCGGTATTGTACAGAGGTGAGATGAGAGCAGGCCAGCCCATAGCGTTTGAAGAGGAGGAGCGGAGGGGCTGGCTCGAGCTCCTCCTGAACCGCAAGAAGGGCAATGGAACGAAGAAAA
>NW_004457498.1:1703-3570 GCF_000313135.1 Acanthamoeba castellanii str. Neff
CGTGCTGGCGCGAGCAGGCACGGTAGCAAGATTGCGACGGGCGGCAACGAAACCAAGCGGGGCGAAATGAGAGGCGTACTGATGGAGCATGCGAGGCACCGCAAATGGAAGGACGATTTGGACACCGATACGCTTCATGCAAAGGTTTCGAACCCCAAGAAACCTCCCGCCTTCCTTCGTGACGAAGGCGACGATCAATCGAACAGTACGTCCCGCATTCTCCTCGCCAGCGTTGTTGCTCATCTCCCTTCTTCTTTTCGCAGTGTACTTCCATCTGTTTTTGTTGGAGTACTTCTGGCAGCTGAGCGCGTTCGACCACGGCCGCTTCCGCACGGTCCTCCTTCACCTCATGACCACTGGCGTGCGTGTCGCCCTTCTCTTTTCCTTTTCCTCTTCCTTTTCTCTTCTTCTTTTTCTTTCTGTGTGCCACGTCACGTCGGTCCTTTTTTGTCGTCGCATTCCGTTCCGCACGGCGCGTCGGCTATTTCGAAGAAGGGTGGAGTTCTCTCATAGAGGACGAAGCCACACCCGCTTTTCTCTCCGTCTCGCTTTGTTGTTGTGTGTGTCTGCAGTACTACCCGTTCTGTGGCTCTGTGCCGGCGGCAGCGGGAAGCCATCACTTTCCTTCATCGCGTCTTTTACATCGAGTGTTATAACACTGCGAGAAGAGCGACAGCGCTAACTCACATTACGCCCTGCACACTCGACGTGGCCCACCGCGATGCAACGCACCACGCGCAAACAGATATTCGACATGTCGTACGACCACTTCCAGGCCCTTCTGTTGGACAAGAACGCTACCTCGGCCGCTGCCAAGGCCATGCCGCCTGGCCTGCACTCGCTCCTGCGCAACATCCTCAAGGAGTACAAGACCAACGGTGCCGATCGGCTGACCTACCTCCTTGGCTCCAGCGCTGCTACGCAGAACACCGCGGCGGCCGGACCTTTGCGCGTCTCGCGATCGTCCAAGGCGGCCGCCACCGCAGCGGCCATCGGCCTCGCCGATCCCTCCATGTTCATGCGCGACAGCAAGGACGCCGGCGATCACAAGCTTCTGCCGCGCTCGCGCTTTGCGCTGCGGGCGTCGTCGCGTGCCGCGCTCCCGCGACTGCCGCGCCACTTCTCGTCGCCGTGCCTGCCGATGCAAATCCTGTGCCCCAACCCTTCGTCGTCGGCCCTGCCGCCGCTGGCTCTCCCCTACTCGTCGCCCTACCTCCCGTTCACAAATTCCCGCTATGCCGAAGAGTTCGTCGAAGACAGCACCCTGGGCAATGGTGGATTTGGCACGGTATTCAAGGTATGTATGCGCCACACTCTGGCTAGCACCGAGCGCCGTTTCCATGCGCTTTTTTCTCACTCTCCTTCCTGAACGCGCAGGCTCACCGGCTATTGGATGGTCGGGTGTACGCCATCAAGAAGATCCACTTTCGTGTCTCACAGCGGTACTTGTTTGCCCGCTTTTTTTTTTTTTTTTGTAGCGCCGAACAGCGTCGATCCTTCGCTTTTCTAGGAACTCATCACCTTTATTGTCCGGCTTCGTCGTCGTCTTCTTCTTCAGTTCGACGCGCAAGCTCGAAAAGGTGGTGAGAGAAGTGCAAGCGCTGGCCTCTCTCGACCATGTAAATGTTTGTAGATATTATAATGCCGTACGTCGCCTCTCTTCCCGTCAACATGCGATTGCCACATCCGACTCACCGGCCGGGTCACTTCAGTGGATTGAGCCCATTCAGGCGCACGATCTGGAGGAAATGCTGCGCAAAGCCGAGAACTCGTACGAGGCGAGCGAGGAGTCGACTCTCAGGTACGCTCGCCTCATGCTTTGATCATCGTCCAAGGCATCTTCTAAAGTTTGTGTGCGAGCAGCGTC
>NW_004457498.1:7692-8466 GCF_000313135.1 Acanthamoeba castellanii str. Neff
ACCTGGTGAACGGAGCTCGGGTTGTACCTTCAAGAAGTACTTGTCGAGAAGCAGCTCCTCGAGAGCTTTGGGCATGCTGCGGAGCTGCAGCATGTAGAAGATGAGGCACACCTGCTCGCTGGCCACCTGAATGAGGGCCACCGGGTTGGACTGCCCGGGCGCGAACTCGGGCCTCCACTCCATGTCGAAGCCCACGTAGGCGTAGGGCTCATCCTTGCCAGCGTCGTGCCAGTGCGCATCCTTACGCAGCAAGTCCACCGCCGCATCCACCTGCGAATGCTTAGTGATCTCGATTATGCGGCCCTCAAATTCCAAGATCGTCTGGCGGGCCGACATCTTGCGTCTGCGATGTCAATCTTGCTCAATGAAAATCAACGACTCAAATGTTGTGCAGTTCCAGGAATCAATTCGCCTTGTTCTACAGTTCCCGACTCGCCAGTTCGACAGAATCACACGTTCAAACTGTGGGGGAACTCACAACTATGGGAGATCACGGTCTGGTTGGGGAAGAGTAGGATCATACATTAGGATGATCATTTTCTCAAAGACTGGGCCAACCAGGAAAGTGCCCGACGCAGACGGATCAGGACGCAGCTCTCCCGGGTTCCTGTGAGCTTTCTCTTGTGTTCTCCTTCTCATGTTCCCCGAGAGCAGATAAATAGGGCCACCCTTCCCACGTTTCTTCATTCTACATTCACACACTCACAAGCGCTCTACCAGCCTCAACCAGCACTCACACTCACACTCAGCACCACTCCTTCAACGATGAAGTTC
>NW_004457498.1:8522-41028 GCF_000313135.1 Acanthamoeba castellanii str. Neff
TGGACATCGACGTGGCGACCTCGGCGTGTCGGCCGACCTGGACGACCTCTCCGTCTCGGCCAACGCCGGTGACAACGAAGCGTCGGCCAGTGCTGACGACAACTCGGCCTCGGTCACCACGGACAGCGACAACAACGACAACAATAACGACAATGACGACGACAACGACGTGGACATCAACGTGGGCGACCTCGGCGTGTCGGGCGACCTCGATGACCTTTCAGTCTCGGCCAACGCCGGCGACAACTCGGTCTCGGCCAACGCTGATGACAACTCGGCCTCCGCCTCCACCTCCTCGTCGGCCGCCTCGCTGGCCACTCCCCTTTCCTTCCTCTTCTAAGAGAGCACGAGAGATTCTCGCTCGTCTATCACACGTGGCTACCCACCATATTTCAACAACATCATTTTCTAGATATCGACTTTAAACAGCTTCATACACCGTTACATCTTGGGTTGTTGATCCTTGGCGAGACGACTTCCGGGGCGTTCGCGCCCATGTCGGCAACAAACAAGGCGACGCCGGCGCCGGCGGCAGCGGCCACGGCGGGTGGTCGACGCATGCCGATGCTGCAGAAGAGTTCGAGCTTCATCCACCGCACGCGCCACCTTAACGATCCGCACAAGAGCGACGCCCGGCACTACTACGTGAGCCACCACGCCGACGGCAAGGCGAAGGCCACGACGCTGCAGCGCCACGGGGTGGACAAGGACATGATTGAGCTGAGCAGGGTGGCCCAGGACGACGCGCTGCGGGAGAAGGAGGACCGGAAGCGGCGCGAGGAGGTCGAGGCGCAGGTGCTGGAGGCCTTCAGGGCGGCGACGGAGGGCAAGCCCAAGCAGGATCCGGCGGCCGAGCGGCGGCTCAAGCGGGACCTGCGCAAGCTGCTGATGCGGCGCAGGAGCTCGGGCCTCAAGAAGAAGCATCTCTCGTTCGATCGCAAGTGGAACGAAGAGTACCAGGCCCTGCTCGATAAGGTACGACACGACACGACACGACACGACACGACACGACACGACACGACACGACACGACACGACACGACACGACACGACACGACACGACACGACACACGCACTGACGCACGACACGCACTACAGGGAATTTGGAATATGTCTGCCAATGATGCGCAGGAGATTTCCAATTTGATGCACGATTTTGTATTCAATGTGGAGACCTACGCCAAGGTCATCATCAACGAGCTCAACGTCGACGACAGCAAGTGCGCGCATTCACTTCCCCCCCCCCATTCACACACCTCACGCGCTTCGTTCTTTTAACTCCGACCATTCGCAGGAAAACGATCAAGCCCGTCGAAGTGGGCGGCATCGCCGGAGGTAAAAAGTATGTGGTGCAGTTGTGGTCATCCGGATGTCTTGCCTTGCTCGCTCCTACAGAACCTTGAGCGCCTCAAGCTCCATGGCAATGACTCCCACAGGCGCCACTTGCTCACGCGGGGTGGAATGCGCGAGGGCCACGAGGCGTGCGGCGTTCTCGTTCTCCAGCGTTCCAGTGGTCGTCATTTCCGCCCACTCCTGCGCGGAGAGCCACTGGGCGCCGCCATGGCTGCTCCAGTCAAAGTCCTTGAACTTCTCGGCCACCGAGGCGAGGAAGACCACCTGGCAATGCAATGGAGAGAACTGTCATCACGAGCCAGGCGACAACAGAGGCCAGCCTTCAACTTGACGAGGTGGTACCTTGATGAACCCGGTGGGGTTGGGGTTGCTGGGGGAATTGGGAGCAAAGTAGTACACCTTGAGCACGCCTTCCATCGCCAGCACGATACCGCCTTTTGTTGAGAGCGATGATGATTCGTGTTAGCACCATTTCCGCACAAGCACCGACAGAAGAAGTGAAGAAGAAGCACTGATAAGCTCTGCTGCTGCGAGCTTGAACTGGCGCGGTCTCGTCATAGTCGCAGAGGGGATGTTCCACTTGCCACTCTCTCCCTTCACCGCCAGGTAGCGGCCTGGAGTGGTAACAGAAAGGGTTGGTTAGGCCCATCTTGGGTGTTGGTTGGAAGAGTAGTAGCGCAAGCGCAGTTCACCTTGACCATCAGTAACCACGGCCTCAACAGCGGCCACAAGGTTCACCTGCACCTTGTGGTGGTTCACGGTGCCACTGTCCTGTTCCGCGCACCACAGAGCGTCAGCAACCCGCGCTCGCCTAGGTCATGACGGTGAGTGTGACGTGGCCGAGTACCTCGGACTCGAGCAGAGAAGTGGGAAAGAGTCGTGTCCCAGACTGCGCCCAGTTGAAGATGGACTTGACCTCTGTTCCATCACACACAAAGCAATGCACCATCAGCGTTGGTTTTCATTTTGTGCTGTCCATCAAGGGGATGAGTACCGTGTGAGCGTAGGTTCTTGCCCTTCAACTCTTCGACGGTGAGCCTGCAGGTTAGCGGCGGTCGTGGTGAGTGAGTGAGGCCCACATCCACAACAGTGGGGATGTGATCCATCCAATGCACTCACCATTTGGCTTCCATGATTTCGTGATCAGGCACGGTCTTGAGTGGTGTATCGTCGGCGGGCTTGGCTCCATAGATGACACGCAAGCGAGACCCCCTATTTGTTTGGCAACACAGAAGAAGAAATGAGTTCGCCGCCCCAAAGCTCACTGGCATAAACGTACTTCATGCCAGGCGTGTGCTGAATCCTCAGGATGCCGGTCAGCGTTACGGGAACACCTGAACCATCAGGAAATGTAGAGTCAATCGGACAGTGGACCCCAAGGGGCTTAGCACTCTAAAATTGTACCGGCCTCTTCCAGAGCCTCTCTGACCGCTCCCGTCTCAAAGCCCTCACCAGCGTCCACTCTGCACCCCAAACACCAAGCACTGGCCTTAGACCAGCAGTGAATGTGACAATGCTCATCAACAGGCCACCATAGTAGGAAGGTTTCAAAAAGAAAAAAAGATGATACGTGGGAGGGTGGGTTACCGTCCTGCAGGGAGGTACCACCCATCTCGTTCGTGCGTTGTGGCGAATTTGCCCTCGTCGTTGCGAAGAACGACCAGCGAGATGAGGGTGGACGAAAAGGCGGGTTCCACTGGGCAGCGCCCCATAAACAGCCGTGGTCGTCTCCATCTTCGAAATCAAAAAGTGAAGAAGGGAAAACGAAGAAGTTTGTTTCCAGGAAAATGAAATTTTTTTCTTTTTCTATTTCTTCATCCACTTCGCGGCACGAAGATGAAAAGGAAGATCGCACAAGTTGCCGGAGAGGCCAAGTCGCAAGCTTCGGAGCAAAAGAAGAAGCAAGATGCACCCGCACAGGCTTCCGCGGCTGGAGGGTTCACCAAATCACAAAAGAAGCGCCAGAGGAAGAAGCAGCGGAGCCAGGAGGTCCAGCAGGCAGCTCCAGCGCCAGCTCCTGTGACAGCTCAGCCGACCAAGCAGGTAGGATCGCCTAGAACTCTCTTTACTTTACTTAATTAAACATAATAATTTGCGATTAATCTTCATGTTCGCAGGCCAAGCAAAATGGCGCGAAACAGGGTGCTCAGCCGCAGCAGGGAGGATCCAAGTCTGAGGCGTGCGAGCCATCGACGCTCTTCGCATCACCCGAGAGCTGTCTGCAGTGGTTGTTGGGATCGAGCATGACGATCCAGCGCTTCTTCGCCGAGCACTGGGAAAAGAAGCCGCTGCTCGTGAAGAGGAAGGAGAGGAAGGTAGGCGATGGGAACCGCCTGACGAAGGACCTGTTCTCCTTCGCCACCTTCGAGCGCCTCTTCTCGTCCAACCGCCCGCTCTTCTACACCAAGAACCTCAACGTGTGCCGCTACGAAGACGGCGAGAAGAAGATGCTCAACCCTGAAGGTAGTACGCTCACCACACTACCTGCGATTGCCATCAAGCCATCCATTTTGCTGACTCTGACTCGTTTGGTGCAACGCTGCTCCAGGTCCGGCTTCGCTCAAGGAGGTGCGCAAGTTCTGGCGTGAGGGCAGCACGTTCCAGTTCTTCCAGCCCCAGCAGGTACAATGACAATGACAACGACCCGCCGCCAGTCGACGCTGATTGCAGTGGTTGATTTTTGATTTTTCATTGGTCTGTCCTCCATGGTACCCACCAGCACTCGGAGGTGCTGCATCGGATGATTGCAGGCCTGGAGCAGTACTTTGGCGCACTCGTGGGCGCCAACATCTACATGACGCCGCCCAACGCTCAGGGTCTGGGTACGTTGCAAGGCCCCTGGCCTGTCGGCAGTGCGCCGACTTGCAGGCGCTCGCTCACGTGTTGTTGCTTCGTACGCGCAGCGCCGCACTATGACGACGTCGAGGTGTTCATCCTTCAACTCGAGGGCAAGAAGAAGTGGAAGCTCTACTCTCCCCCGCCTTCGGACGAGCTCCCGCGCGAGTACAGCAGGGATCTCGACCAAGACGAGTGCGGCGAGCCGCTGATGGAGCTCGAGCTCGAGGAGGGCGACCTGCTCTACTTCCCGCGCGGCACCATACATCAGGTACCTTACACTGCACTACGCTCTCTTGAGGTGCCCATGGGCACCCTGCGGTCCAGGGTGCTGACCAAGCTCCCCCACGTTGGTGTCTATGTGTAGGCCTGCACCGGCCCATCTGCCTCTACGCACGTTACCATCTCCACCTACCAACGCCACACCTGGGGCGACTTCCTGGCTGTCGCTCTGCCGTTGGCCATCAAGGAGGTACGGTGGACTCACTCGTGTTGCGTACAATACGGAGGTGGCTGAACTGCATTCCGCGTCGGTGCATTGGTGGTCACTCTGTCTTCGCGCGCCAGGCCATCGAAGAGGATGTGGAGTTCCGGCGCGGCTTGCCGGTCGACTACCTGACGTACATGGGCGCCGCCTTCGCCCCCGAGAACGAGGCGGTACAGGGCGAAGCCTCACAGGGCAAGGGCAAGGGCAAGAAAGTACGATTTCGCTCCCTTTGTACTGCGGTCGTCATGCCAATCCTTAAGCGGTGCGTCTCCGTGGTGCCCTTGAATGCAGGCTTCGAGCGGTAGTAAGGGCCAGGCCGCCAAGCAGCAGCAATTCGAGTCCAAGATGGTTTCACTTCTGCACAGGTAACTATCAGGCGATGAAAATAGCTGTGTTTTGGCTTCGTCGCTCTGACATTGTTTCTTTTTCTGGTTTGCTTCTTCTTCGTCCAGATTGAGCGGCCATCTCTTGCTCCACAAGGCGGCGGACATCACGTCGCTGGACTTCGTCAACCATCGGTTGCCCCCGGCATCGCTCTGCTACGCTGCTCCCCAGGAAGAAGCCCAGGTAACCACACGTGTCGCGCGTCATGTGTCGTGTCTTGATCATCCTCATTAACGAATGCTTATGGTACGCAGACCAAGAAGGCGACCAAGAAGAAGCAGAGCAAGGAGCCTCAGGTACAAGAGGCGCAAGTTTTGGACGATGACTCTTCCATCAGGTCTCACCTCTCTTGTTTAGCCCCCTTCGCGGTTGCACACTCACCTTAACTCGATCAATTTCTGGCGAACACAACAGACTGGCGGAGCCCAACTACATTCGCCTGGTGGTGGCCACTGCGGAGGATGAAGAGGGTCCCGATGCCGAACAAGGTTCGTCCGTGTTCCCACGCGCATCAGCCCCTTTATCCAAGCTTGGCCCAGTGTTTAATTCAAATGTACATTGCTGTCATCCTGCAGCTGGCATGCTGCTGGACGAAGAAGCCGGAAGCGAGGAGGACTCTGAAGCCGATGAGGACCAGCCCAAGAAGGTACGGTCCAGCTCTCGTTTGGAGCCAAACACCATTTACGTTGTCGTTGTTAAACAAGGCGCTGACTATGTTTCCTCACACTCTCGGGCAGCAGGCAAATGGCCGTTGCAAACAGAAGGTTGACGTGGAGGAAGAAGAAAGTGAAGAGGGTGAAGGGGCTGATGATGAAGACGAGGAAGACGAGGATGAAGGAAGCGTCCTTCTCTATCATTCGCTTCGCAATCCCGCCGAGTTGCACATGAGCGGCCACCGAAACGAGCCCAGCCTCCTGCGCTTCCCTCTCAACCACCTCCCGGCCCTCAAGCACCTCGTCGCGGTACGTCTCAGACAGTGCAGCCTCGCCACCAACTCAACTCACGCGTTTGTGTTGCAAAAAGCCATGTCTCATCGCCTCGTCCTCCGTGCCTGTGCGTGCAACACCACCAACAGAGTTATCCGTCCTTCGTGCCGGTGGCTTCGCTGCCGGGCCTCGATCCGACGCAGGCGATGCATCTCGCCATTGCCCTGGGCGTCGAGGACCTCCTGCAGACAAGCAACAAGTGAAGGGGGGCATCGCGGACATGCTACAGCGCAGCTCGGGTCAAAGATAACAACTTCTTCGGACTAAAGTTATTTCTGTCTCATGCTGCTTCCTCTTCCTTCTCTCCTCTCTCTCTCTCTCTCTCCTCGCTTCAGTCCCTGACGACGGTCACGTTGGCCGGGCAGTTGTGCACGAGACCGCTGCTGGTCGAGCCCAGAAGAGCCCTGCACCCACCGCATTGGCGGTCAGCGACAGGTACAGAGAGAGCGAAGAAGAGGCACACGAGCGTCGCACCTTTCGAGAGTGCCGAGTCCCCGTGAGCCGCAGACGATGTTGGAGATGCCGCGCTGCGTGACGGAAAGGAAGCTCATTAGCTCAGGTTGCGTGCTCGTCCAGTGGTGTGGTGTGGAACAACATACCCTCTGGGCCGCGCTGCAGATGTTGTCGCTCAACTCAGTTGCCGAACGGTAGGGAACTGTCATCCACTCACACTTGCGCTGCAGTCACGAGCGTGAGCCAAGGCTCAACGTTAAGCGCCCCCGGGGAGGGGGGCAAGAGAGCAGAGAGACGCACTTCGTGTTGGCGGCACAGGCGCGCGTAGCGGTGCATGGTCCTTGCGCTCTGCATGAACTCGTAGTCCTCGAAGGCCTTGCGGCGCTGCTTCTCCATCCACTTCCCTGTATTGCATAATGTTCCGTCGTGTGGGCTGCGAGGCGTGGTGTGTGGTGTGTGTGTGTGTGTTGGTGTGGTGCACAGCGCTGTGCGCTACCTTCACTGTCCGGCATGGCCTCTACGCGAAACTCGGGCTTGTGCACACCGTGGACCAGCACCAGCGTGTGGTCCTTCGGCAGCTGATCGCACGCCCACTCGAACGCTCTGCACCCACCGCGGGGTGAGCTCAGGCTAACGTGCACGTCCAGAAAAGAGAAAGGGACTGGGGTTTGCGGGGGGGGGGGAACAGTGCACCTTTCGCTGTGCTCAGAGCCATCGACCGCTACGATGTGCTCGGGTAGGTTGCGGCTCTCCTCCTTGGCGCGCTGCTTCTCCTCGTTCTCAACTGCTGTTATCACAAGTGGTACGCTCATGTTGAAGGTGGTTACTTTCGACTTTGGCCGTGCCTTGCTATCTCTTGTCCAAGGTTGTTGGTGCCCCAGCGATCCGACGGGTGGCGGTTGACATTTCCGGCGAAAATGCATGGAGTAAAGGGGTATCAAGGAAAAAGATGAAATAGCAAGGAAATGAGGAGAGAAAAGAAGGTGAAACGAATGTTGGATTGGGATGGAGCCGGTGGAAGAGCAAGAGAAGCTGAAGGAGGTGGCGGACCAGACAACTGCGTCCTTGCCAACAACGGCGAACGAAATCCAGGTCCTCGCAAATGGCGAAGATGAATTGAGCGGGGCATCGTCATCTCCCACGCCCTCGATTCCCGCCGCAGCCGAGGCTGCTGGCCTCCGGCAACGAGCTCCCTCTCGCCGCCCGCCCAGATCTTCCTCGTCTTCATCTTCCACAGCACGATCTCGGCACAGCCGAGCCAGAAAGAACGAAGCAGATGGCGGCGAGAAGAAGGGCCTAGGGACCCGGGTCGGGGGCGCGTTGGCGGACAGCGTCAAGTCAGTCGGAGCGCGCATGTTTCTCATGTGCATCCTCCTCATGGTGGGGCTCGCCATTGCCGCCGTCACCGCATTCGTACGCGCCTGCTCTCTCGTTTCATGTGCACATCATCCACGCGCTTCGACGTGTACACGTCGGTGGCATCGGCGCTAACGCTGTGCTCGGTTGGTTATGGCTCGTGCAGGCGTTTTGTTGGGCCTTCTTCCCGGTGGCCACGGCGCCTATCGCGGGCCAGCGCGCCATCGCCTCGCTCGAGACCATCACGCTCGGAGGTGAGACTCTCATTTTTGGAGTGCTGCAGTCATGGCCATCAGATTTATGTGGTGCGCTGTCGTGGTGTGTGTTGTGGATGCTTGAGCAGGAGTGGAGCAAAGCATTCTCATAAGGGCCGAAGATGCCTCCAATCCGATCGTCCTCCTGTTGCACGGGGGACCGGGACTTCCGCTGATGCCCTTCCGCTCTGGCTTTGCTGCACTGGTTCGTTTTTTGCTCTCTCTCTCTCTTCTCTATCCCCCTCGTCGCCTGACCCTCCTCAATATTAATCTGCTGCGTCTTCGACCAACACCAGGAAAAGGACTTTGTCGTGGTCTACTGGGATCAGTACGGCAGCGGCAAGAGTTGCGAGTGGTCCACCTTCTTGGTCTCTTCTTCATCGTCATCCTCGCCTGCCCCAGCGTGGCAGGAGCACGATCACCATCACCGTCATGGCTCATCTGATACCGACGAACCGGCCGACAACGCTGCAGACGGCCAGCGCCAGGCCAGCGCCGGTCGCACCCCGTGCCGACGCTGCGGGGCGCACAGGTGGGACCGCTTCGGCGACTTTGAAGAGGACGAGCCCGCCGGACCCCAGCGCCGCATCGACCTGGCCTCGACTCTGCAGGACACCGAGGAGCTGGTGAGCTATCTGTGCCGTCGATTCCACCAGCGCGCAGTGGCGCTGGTGGCCCACGACTCGGGCAGCGTGGTGGCCATGCAATTCGCGCGGCAGCACCCGGAGCTCGTTCGCTCGGTCTTCCTGGTGGCGCCGCTGATCGACTTCGGCCGGCAGCACGCGACGGCGCTCGAGTGGGCGCTTGACAAGGCCCGACGCGAGCGGCAGTACGCACTCCTATCGCAGCTCGAGGCCACCGGCGGCGGCGTGACGCTGCCGCTGGCCAACGCCACGCAGCTGCTCAAGCTGCGCCGAGCGGTGGCCGAGCTGGGCGGCGACATGCGCCGGGGCGGGTTCGTGCTCAAGCTGCTGCACCACATCTTCTCGGCCTCGGAGTACGGTGTGGGCGACAAGCTGACGCTCGTGCCCTGCGGCATCCAGTCCGCGGCCCACCAGTTCAACGACCTGCGGCAGGTCAACCTCACCGAGCAGGTGCGCGCCGTGGACGTGCCCGTGGCGATGGCCTGCGGCAAGTGGGACAGACTCGCGCCGTGCGCCTTGGTCGAAGAGTACCTCCACGCCCTGCGAACCACCGCCGCCGCCTCGGCCCCGGCTTCGTCTCCCTCATCTGCTACATCGACAGAGTCGCCTACGACGGCCCTGCCGCGTGTGCGCGACTTGGTCGTGTTTGCCCAGTCAGCGCACTGGCCGTTCATCGAGGAGGGCGAGATCTTCGTGGAACGGCTGCGCGAGCACTTGACCGTTCAGTAACGTAAGAACACGCAGGCCAAGGCCGGTGCTCAGTGCAGATGAATGTAGCGAACAAAATGTTCTGTTTTCCAAAAATGGAAATTAAAATATTTACAAATAGAAATTACATTATTTTTGGCGGATATCAGTGAAAGAGAGAACAAGAGAAAGGATGGAGGTGGACGCAGGGCTGTTGGGTACGCTTGTGGCGATGGGGTTTGAGCAGGAGGCGGCGGCCAACGCCCTGCTGATCACCAACAACGCGTCCCTCGACGAGGCGCTCGACTACCTGCAGCGCTGCTGCCTCGAAGCTGGCGAAGGGGGCGCACCAGGTGGCAGCACCACAGACACCAAAAAAGCCACGCCCGACGTTCAGGTTCCTGTCAATTCTATTTGCTTCCATTTATTTATTGGTTTATTTATCTATTAGTTCATTTATTTCCTTTTTATCTCTATTTGTGTAAATGTGTGTAGCTGCCCGAGAACCCGACCTCGTTGGCCGACTATGGCTACCACTTCAACGACGAGGGCGAGCTGCGGCACCTGGAGACCGGCACGCCGTTCCAGTTCATCAACCAGAAGCACTACGAGGCCATGGGCGACATGATCGTGCGCCACATTCAGGAGGCCATGCTGAAGGCGTACCAGCTCACCGAGCAGATCATCCCCCTGCACGACGTAACGCTGCTTTTTCGCACCACTTGCACATCCCGTGGCGCGCCGGCATGCTCAACCTCACTTCCATCGTTCACCTACGTGGCGGCTGCTTTGTCGCGCAGGTGCCCTATGAGATGCCGCGCAGCTGCCTGTACATGTCGCCAGAGTGGGAGACCGCAGAGGTCCTCCTGTTGCTCACGCACGGTGCATATCTACCCCCCCACAGCTCCACGCACAAGTCTTAGCGCACGCCCGGCGTTGTCGTCCTCTACTCTCTCACACTTCGTCATACACCCCAGGTTCCGGAAACGTGAGAGCGGGCCAGTGGGCCCGCAAGCCTTGCTTCAACGACTCCCTCCAGGTAGGAATCCAATCCGTGTGGTGGTGGTGGTGGTGTCTGCTGACCCATGATCATGCATATAGATCGGCTCTGTGCTGCCCTACATCAAGAAGGCGCAGGAGGCCGGATGGGCGGTGATCGTGCTCAACCCTAATCTCAACGAGGGGACGATCAACGGCAAGCGGGTGCCGATTGCTCGTAACGAGAGCCCGGAGGCGCACTACCTGTACGTGTGGGACACCTTCGTGAGCAAGGCGCAAGCCAAGCACGTCTTGATGGTGTCCCATTCGTATGGCGGAGTCAGTACTATCAATCTCATCGAAAAACGAGGTACTCCTCACCCACACGATCATGTGTGCTTACATTCAGAAATTGACGCGTATATATCGCGGATGACCAACATCTCTTGTTTGGGGGAATACACAGAGAAGCAGGTGTTGCAGCGATTGAGGGCACTGGCCCTGACCGACTCGATTCACTTCTTCAAGCACCGGCGCATCACGCGCCAAGGCTTCGATTGGCTTGCCACCAACTGCATTGACTGGGTTTCATCAGGTTTGCCAACGTTATCAAGGACCTTTGGGGGGGGGGGACAGCCGCGTCGTGTGCTGATTGGAATGAACGTAAACGGTGCGCAGACCTGCCGCTTGATTCTCCGGTCGACAACAAGGCCGACTGCTACTGTGTGAGCGCGGGCACCAACAAGCACGAACACACGAGCGGGTTCGCTATCGAATCCGTGTTCAACTTCTTCCAGGTGCGCCGCTCCACCCCATCCAACAAGCTCACGTTGGCGTCTCGCTGTTGTCTGACACTCGCCATTCCAGGCGCGACTGGAAGTGGCTGCTTTCCTCTAGGCACCCACCCTTCGCCAGTTGCAGTTGAAACAAGGTTTGGCGACGCATAGCTCCGGTCGCTGGAATTCTGCACCCGCGCGCCTTTTTTCTTTATGTCCGATCGCTCTCCTTGGCCCTATCTCCATGGTGTACTCTTCCGTTTTCTCAGTAGTAGTCGCGCATGGACACGCAGCAGCTTTCTACACCAAGCCCTAGCCCAAGCTCGAGGGTGTCGTCGCGGTGCTTGACCTGCCAGAAAGCGCACAGCGCGTGCAGCAGGTGAGTACATTCATTCTTTCTCTCTCAAGCTTCCGCGCAGAGGCTTGACGTTGCGGCTTCCTCCACACACAGAGTGCTCCCATGCGAACGTTGCGTCAGGCTGGGCAGGGAAAGCACCTGCGCGGTTGCGCCCCCCAAGAAGAGGGGCAGGCCTTGCAAGGCGCCTCGTCGGCCAGACTCCATGGTTGAGACACCTGAATCGACCCAAAACTCACCATCTTCATCGAACGAAGAGTCCAACCAGGCCCCTAGCACTCCAGAGCCCGACCAAGATGTCAAGCGGGACACATTGGAGTGGGTTCGTACTTTAGTGCTGGCTTTTAAAATGTTGAGTGTTAGAATGAGTGTCTGATCTTTTTTGGGGGCTGGCGACCACCAGGACACCGCGAGTCGGTTTATGAGGCTGATCCTCCGAGAGCTGAAGAAGGTGCGCAGGGAGCACCGGCGCATGAGCCGGAGGCTGGCAGGCTTGGCCAACCGCGGGACTGATCTGGCGCGGCTGCTCGACGCGCTTCAACAAGACCAGCGGTGCAGTACCGCGCGTGTCCCCAGCCAGGCGGCGTGCCCGCTACGGTGGAGGCAGTTCGACGAGCTCATGAGCCAACCGTCAGGCTTCGCCTCTCCGGACTGCCCTGAGGAGGATGAGTCGTGGAGTTCGTGCTCACCAATGCCCACGGCTGAAGCTCCCGACCTCTTCGAACAATGCGTGCCCCACCACCCCGCCCCGCCTCTTCACCCCTTCCCCCGGTCAGGGTCGGCCCACCAAGCGCTGGCCTTCTTGAGCGAGTTCGACTTCAGCCACAGGAGATGCGTGGTCCGAGATCTGAGGTTCGTTTTTCCGTCGGTGGGTGCCGCTACTGCATGAGGAGGTCCAACACTTACGCCCTTTTTGTTCATCAGGCAACCCACCATGGCCATGCAGCTGCACGAGCCCTCTTGCTTTGATGAGGTGGTGGAGCCCTGTGTCACATACGCCACTCCTGCGCTTTGCACGTTCCTCAGCTATCAGCCGGTAAAACCACTTCCGCCACCCGCTCCCCAGTCTGTTGCTGCGTACACAGCCGTAACCGTCGCTCCACGTACAACAGGGAGAGATGAACGGCATGAGATGCTCCGCGGTTTGTTTGCAACACTTCGATACCATGGCGAGTTCGCTCGCGCTCGCGTTGAGTAAGCCGGCACACCAAGTGGGCGAGGTGTTCGCCATTGCCAGCTGTTGGATCACCAAGAGCGGCCACTTGGAAGCCAACGACGCTCAAGTCCAGATCCTCTACAGCCCAGCGGGCTTGGTTCGGCCTCTCTTGCATGCACGCGCACGCACGCACGCACGCGCAGAGTTGCGTGGGCTCACCCATCTCACTTGGTCACTACAGGCAAAGTGGGTGATCATCGTGGCGGGCAAAGGGACCGGCATTCTGCAGCAGCCACTTCACACCCCGGCCTTCTTCCTGCATGACCCGGCCACACGCGAGGAGCTTCGTCGCGCCGTCGCTGCTCGTCTTGGCCTGAGCCCACACGCAGTGTAAAAAAGTCGTAAACATGTGTAATATACTTTCTGCTTACCGTTGAAGGCAGCCAATCTGAGGTTCGACCGCAGATAACAACAGAGAGGCGAGTGCGCCTTGGAAAAGGTAAAAAGGCAAAGTAGAAAATAGAAGAGAAAACAAAGTGTTGTTTGTTGCGTTGAGCCACAATAGCGCGCAAGGACACCACCCTGACCGGCGAGCGAGACGGCATCATGGGCGAAGGGCAGTCTAAGTGGGTACACCCAAGTATCCACCCGTCTGTGTCAGTATGCGATTGACCAAGTTGTGGCAGGTTGAACGGGGCCATCGTGCAGGGCGAGAAGGACGCTGTGCTCAAGTTTCTTGAGACCAAGAAGCCCAGCACGAAGAAGCTCAACGCCGGCCTGCACCGTGCAGCAGCGGCAGGCCAAGCCGACATTTTAGGTCTGCCACCTTCCGTCGTTCTTTCCCTGTCGTTTTCGTTCTTTTTTATTATTTATCATTTATTTATTACTTATTTTAAAAATTTCAATTAATTCGAGTCGAGCAGAGCTCTTCATCAGTAACGGTGCCGACGTCAATTCCGGGACCAGCGGAGAAGAGTTCGCCAACAGCACCCCGTTCTGCCGAGGCGACAATGTGACAGGTGGCCCCACCTGTACCTCGAAGTGTAGCGTGTGCATTCCTGACGCACTCCACCACTACTCCTACTACTACTAGCCCTCCACAAGGCGTGCCTGGCCGCCAACGCGTTCTGTCTCAAGCATCTCCTGCAAGCGGGCGCAGACCCCATGGCACAGTGCGCCTCGCCCCACACAACATTGTTGTTTGTCGCAGGTGTTCGCTCCTCGACCTTCCTGAGATCGCTCACCTTCGATGCTCCAAAGCGCAGATGTAGGCTGGTGACCAGGGAGGGCCACACCACCAAGGACAAGGTCCCTCTCTCAATCCTTCCTTCTCCCGCCAACGAACGATAACGGGAATGCTCACTACGATGACGACGACGATGATGGTGTTGGTGTTGGCGGTGATATAGGTCACGCCGGCAGAGTGTGTGCTTCTGGGCGAGGACGAGAAGACGGAGAAGGAGCGGTACGAATGAGTGATAGCCACGGCGGCGCACAGAATCCACGAGCCACTCACACGCGCTCCTCCGTTCCCAGGGACATCTGCTTGCAAACGCTGATGCTCAAAGGGCTCACCGTCAACTACTCCAACGAGGTACACATAGGACACTGTCACTCTTCAACGGGGACTGACCGACACTCTCTTTTTCTCGTGGTGCCAAGGACGGGGACACCCTGCTCCACCTGGCGGCGCTCAGGATGCACCGGGAGATCGGCATGACGCTCGTCGCCAAAGGTCTGGTCTTCTCTCTCGCCGCCCCCACTCCGCAGCGCTACCGCGTTCTCACTCCATCATCATTACCATTGGCAGGCGCCAACGTGAGCGCCACGAACAACAGGGGCAGGACCCCGCTTCACAGCTACGCCGAGGGGATGGCCAATCGGCTTGGTACCTTTCCGCCCATTCTCCCCCCCCCATTCGTGTGTTTGTTTGACGCCTCGTCAACGCCGGCCGCCGTGTGCTGTGTCATCAGGGCACTTGATGATGACCGAGATCAAGGACCCACAGAACGAAATGCGAAGAGGTACGGACGTGCCACTGCGCGTACGTTCAGCGTTCGAGGCTTGGGCTCACCCTCTCTTTCCTCGCTGTAGTGGGGCAGAAGGACACGTGGGGCGACCACATCAACTTCTTTGTTCGATTAGGTACGCCTTACCTCCTCAATGAATCCGCCATGTGACGCGTTCGTGGTTCATTGTTGACGACGACGCAGGCGCGGACGTGAACGCGACGGACAGCGAGGGCTACACGCCGCTGCACGTCGCCTGCTTCGCCTTCTCCTACCAGACCTACTTCATCTCCTTCCGCATCTCGGCACTCGACTACGCCGAGGTCTACTTCGCCGACTGCGAAATCTACAAGTACCCCCCGCTCACATCGCGACACCATTGTCCCCCCCCCCACAATCCACGCCGACACCACGACCAACGACACGACACAAACAAACGCAGACGCTTCGTGCAGGCCGGGGCCAACCCCAACGCGAAGGACAACGCGGGCCACGATCCGCTGAGCCTCATCAAGGACCGCGTCGGCTTTGTGGCCGCGCAGAAGGGCCGCTGATGTATGGAAGTGGATGTTTACTAAACAACTTTGGTGAGGTGTAGAGAAAAAGAAAGGGGGGGGGTGTGAACGAAGGCTTAGAGGGCGTCGATCTCGGCGAGGGTCTCGGTGTCGACGGGCTTGGCCTCGGGCACGACTTCCTCCTCCTCCTCCTCTTCACCCTCTTCGTCCTCGTCGTCTTCATCTTCGCCGCCCTCGCCGTCGGACTCCTCGTCGGCCTCCTCGAGCCACTTGCAGAAGGGCTCGGCGGCCTTGGCGAACTGGGTGGGCTTGTTGACGAGGCCGCCGTACCAGATGAGGATGTTCTCCTCCTCGAGCACCTCCTCGTCGTAGAGGAACTTGAGGATGGAGGGCGCGAGCTTCATCATGCCGGGCCTGACCGCGGCGGGCTGCTTGTTGGCGAACGAGTCCATGGCGACGATGAGCTCGCGCTGGCTGGCGGGGTTGGAGGTGATGAACTTCTGCAGGGCGCCCTTGGCGACCTTGACGCGCTCGACGAGCTTCTTGAGATCGCCGAGCACGTCGGAGAAGACGGCCTCGAAGATGAGGGCGTTGCGGGCGGGGTCGTCGAGGAAGTTCTCCTTGACGAGGCGGATGACGTCGTTGACGACCTGGTCGGCGGCGGGCTTGGTGGCCAGCAGCTTGCGCAGCTGCTCGGCGGCGGGCTCGTCCTTGGCCTTCTCGTTGGCGACGAGGGCCTTGAGGCGGTCGGGCACGAGGGTCTCCATGCGCTCCTTGGCGGCCTCCTCGGAAGTGTCGATGGCCCAATCGTCGTCGGCCTTCTTCTTGGTCTCCGAGGGCGAGGCAGCCTTGTCGCCATTCTTCGAAGAAGAAGCAGAGGAAGATGTGGTGGTGGCCGAATCGGAATCGGTTGATTTGGCGGTGTTGACGACGATGGCCTCCGTGACGCCGGGAGGGGCCTTCTTGGTGTTGGTAGTCATGATGTTGGACTTGAGCGGGGGGTTGTTGATGGCGAATCGTCTGAATTTCTCGTTCATGTCCTTGACCGATGTGAGCAGGCCCTTCCATCCGCAGGAGCGGCAGGCCATGCGGACGTCCTTCTTGTTGCCCTGGCCGCTGTAGGTGAGCTCGGGGTAGCGACACTTCTTGCAGAGCACGAACTCGCGGATGAACCGCACGAGATGGTCGCTCAGCTCGGGGAGCGGATACTCGCCCGAGATGCTGCCCCTCTCGCGTTCAGGCTTCTTCTTATCGTACTTGGCCTGCGCACCGATGACCTTGGCCAGGTAGTTGGGGATGTAGGACGGGGGCAGATGCAGATCCTTGGAGACATCCTCGAGATTGGTGAGCGAGGTGCGGACCATCTTGCCATTTCCGATGACCTGCACCTGCAGTTGTCTCATCTTGTAACGATAGAACGGATCGCTCTGCATCGCCGGGTCGATGGCGATCGTGAGCGGGGCGCTCGTCATGTAGATTACGTACGGCTGCTGCGTCTTATCCATGGTGATCGTTGATTTTGTGTGATGTGAGAAACATCATTCAATGATGATGAACGCAACGAAAGTGGCCCAGCCTTATTTTCCACCATTTCTCCGGCATTCCGAGCGTTCCATTCCATTCCCCGATATTTTTTTCCTTCCTATTTCTGGAATGTGCCCAAGAGCCATTCCACATTCAAGAGGTGAGGCGCAGACTCCATTCAATTGATACTGTAGTGGACTGTAAAATGTTCCATTGTTCTGTTTCACATCCTGCTTCATGTACATTCTCCACCCTTCTATTGCCTTCTCAGGGTCAAAGTTGTACCAACCTCATTCTTGCTGGTGCATCAGTTAATAGATCCATGATCAAACCTTCTCATAAATAAAGAAACTCCTGGTGCAGCCTTTGTGGGGTGCAGGGCACTGCCTTTATGGGCGTGGTGAAGTGTCCCAGGTTCATTTCCGAGTTTTTTCTTAGGGTGCCTTCTCTTCCTTTTCGACAAATTAAATATACTGTTTTCTGGCGACCACAAATCCAATTTGTAATTGCACCACTCGAGCCACGACAAGATGGAGGGCATCAAGGTTGAAGAGACCAAGCCGCAGCAGGCCGCGAAGTCAGAGAAGCAGAACCAGAAGAAGCCCGCTGAAGGCAGAGCCATGAGAACTGGCGGAAAGAAGAAGGTTCCTGATTGATTTTTTTCCATTCGCTCTACCCGCTAACATTTCACCTTTCATCCAGGCATCGGGCGTCATTCCCAGTGAGCCGATTGCAGGCGTCCGCGATTTCCCTCCTGGTACCCTTCAAACTTCTCAAATACCCCCGCCAATTTCTTTCGCATTCTCACATTATGATTTGGGTGCAGAGGAAATGAGGAAGCGCACCTGGTTGTTCGACAAGTTCAGGGAAGTCGCTCGTGTCTTCTCATTCCAGGAGTACGATGCTCCCGTGCTTGAGTACGAAGAGCTCTACACCAGGTTCGTCCCCTCCCGTCGCGCCCCTGAATCGTTTTGTAGGCTGGAGCGGCGCTCACCGCCTTTTGGCCTTCACCGATCAACAGGAAGGCTGGCGAGGAGATCACACAGCAGATGTACAACTTCGTCGACAAGGGAGACCAGAAGGTGTCGCTCCGCCCCGAGATGACCCCGTCTCTGGCCAGGCTCGTCATCCAGAAGGTTCGTGCCTCCTCTGTTTTGGAAGTCTCCCGCAGGGACCACACCAGCTCACGTCTTGCTGTCGCTTCCTCCCTCAGGGCAAGGCGCTGATGGTGCCGGTCAAGTGGTTCAGCATTCCCCAGTGCTGGAGATTCGAGACCGTGACCCGGGGCAGGAGGAGGGAGCACTACCAGTGGAACATGGACATCATCGGCGTCAAGGAGGTACATCAATCACAGACGAGAGGCGCCTACGCTATTATTATTATTCTCGCCAGCCTCCTTGGTTCAAGCGAGCGCGCTCTCTCTCTTCGTGTGACAGGTGACCGCCGAGGCCGAACTGCTGGCTGCGATCGTTGCCTTCTTCAAGTCGGTGGGACTCAGCGCCAAGGAGATCGGCATCAAGGTGTCCAGCAGGAAGGTGATCGAGAAGATCATCGACGATCTCAAGATCCCCAAGGAGGTCTTCGCCCAGACCTGCATCATCGTCGACAAGCTGGACAAGCTCGAGAGGGCCGACGTGGTGCAGCAACTTGGTATGTGTGCACCACACTAGACCCGCTGGGCTCGCCAACACCACAGCAATCCTTACGCTGTTGTGTGTGTGTGTGTGTGTGTGTAGCCGCTTTGGACCCTCCCGTCCCGGAGGAAGTGGCCAGCAGGCTGATCGACACCCTCTCGGTGAAGAGCATCGAAGAGCTTGGTGCCCTCATCGGCGAGGAACACGAGGCCGTCAAGGAGCTCCAGAAGCTGTTCTGGCTCGCCCAGAGCTATGGCTACGCCGACTGGATTCAGTTCGATGCCTCGGTGGTCCGTGGTCTGGCCTACTACACCGGCATCGTGTTCGAGGGCTTCGACAGGACTGGCGGCATTCCCCGCGCCATCTGCGGCGGCGGTCGCTACGACAGGCTCTTCTCCACATACGGCGCCAAGGTACGCCACACACACACACACACACGCACGTGTATCCAGCGTGGCCGATCGTGCTCATGCGACGTGACGCGACGCACAGGACATCCCTTCGTGCGGTTTCGGCTTTGGCGACTGCGTGATTATGGAGATCCTGGAGGACAAGAAGCTGCTCCCGAGCTTCGCCCCCAAGATCGACGACATCATCCTCGCCTTCAACGAGGAGCTCAGGCCGGCCGCCAACGAGCTCGCCATGGCCCTTCGGATTCAGGGTCGCGCCGTCGAGATCGTGCTCGGCGAGGGCAAGAAGCTGAAGTGGGCCTACTCGTACGCCGATCGCCTGGGCGCTGACAGGGTGATGCTGATTGCTCCCGACGAGTGGAAGGAGAGGAAGATCCGAGTGAAGGACATGAAGAAGCAGACCGACAAGGACGAGAACCAGTACGACGTCCTCTACGACGACCTCGTCAAGCAGTAGTGGCCAGCCGGCGCTGAGCTTCTTCTCTTGTGCTCTTTTTACGAACATTTCGATAAACGTTTCGTAACAACTTCGGAAAGCTGTTTGGAATTTGGTAGGCCCAATACACAAGCTTATTTTTTGAGCAGCGATCACCAATAGGGGCTGTGATCCGAGAGGCTGCATATCCTCGATGCCAGAGAAAGGCAAGTGGGACGCGGTCGTGTGGTTGGTTGGAACACCTGCCACGACATCCCGTGTGGGACCATAAAATCAGGGCCATGTCCAGCCATTAGAACATCAACAACAAACAACAGCAGCAGCAGCAAGCAGCAACTTCTCCAGAGCAACCAACTACTAATCATGCAGACCACCAAGTTCGTCGTCTTCGCTCTCCTCGTGTGCCTCTTCTTCGTCGCTGCGGCCTTTGCCCAGAATGCCAACAGACCTGGCCAGAACGCTGAGACCGACTTCGGTGCGTTTCACACCTTTCCGTGGCTCTCCTACTTGTTCGAGGTTCTCACCAGTTTCTTCTCTCCCTCTCTGCAGAGTTCAACCAGAACCACTTCAACGGCATCAAGAACGCGGTGCGCGAGGGCAGCCGTGGCGGCGACAGCCGCGGCAGCGGCAGGGACGTCGACATCGATATCGACATCCAGCACCTCAAGATTGAGTTCGAGAAGAACTTCTTCATCCTCATCAAGAAGGGTTACTAAGATGGCCAACCTCACGCCTGCGTGAGTCACCACCAGCTTCCGCCCAGAAGAACCCCTCGTGCAGTCGCCTGAGAAGTACATCATTTTTCCTTTAGGAACAGCCAAAGACTTCAGCAATAAAATTTGGATTATCATACTGCTGGTGGAAGCAACAACAATCATCAGCCGATTCACACAAATCTGGGCATGACCGGTTCCGTGTTACTTCTACTTGTGTCCCACAAGAGCAACGGAGTGGAGTGGGTCCGCACCTTTGGTAAGCGCATCTTGCTTGGTGAAGGTCGGGCTGGTGCCAAGGTCGGAGAGTTTCATAGCGCGCAGGCGGTCCTCATCAGGACTCAATAAACTCTCGACGACATCACCACCTTTTTTTCTCCCGTTTTCGTAGGGGCTGATTTACGCTCACTTTGTACATTCACCGCTGAGTGAAGGGAAAGCCACAGAGGAGGAAGTCGTTTCAAAAGAGAGCCCCCTCGACATTGAGGAGCTAATTCTGCCTGCTAGGTACCGCCGAGATTCTTCTTCTGCCATTTGCCGCGAGATGTCGCTCAGCAGTTGATGAAGTACTGCGGTGATGCGGGACTTAGCCGACGCCTCTCCGAAGGCTCGGCAGGCGGTCTAAATTAGGTTATGTCGGCAAGAATGGGAGAAAGGATATGGAAGCGACCAACCAGAGACCGAGGCCATGTGGCCCAGCTCACGGCGACCAGCTTCTCCACCTTTTTAAAGGATCCCACTCAACGCAGTCTTGCACCCAACAACACCCACACCTACTACAACACTGACTGACAAGATGAAGACCTTCACCTTCGCCGCTCTCTTCGTGCTCGCCTGCCTGCTTGTGGCGTCAGCCCTTGCCGACTCGGGCGACAGCGAACGCCGCCCTGGTGGCTCCGGCGCTGGTGGCTCTCGCCCCGGTTCTCCTGGTGGCGCTACTGGTGAACCCGGCGCTGGTGGTAGTACTGGGGGCACGACCGTGGAGGAGGACGACATGGCCACCTTGTTCAACAGCATCAACGGAGCCAATGGCAGTACGTCCTCCCACCGACGGCCTGATGGCTTTCCTTGGCGCGTCTCGTGCTGAGTGACTGACACACTCCAAACCTGGTCAGTTCTGGGTGCGGACACGTTCTCCCAGCTCTCGGCAGCCACCAGCGGCCACAACGGGCTGGAGAAGCTCGAGATCAACCTGAACATCAAGGTCGTCCTCGTAAAGATTGGCGACAAGACTTTCAGGCTCCACTGAGTGACCTGATCACCCACCAACTTCCTTTTCTCGTTCACCGACCAGTTTGACGAATAAAAGAAGCACTTTTACAGTAATTCGTCTATGAAAGTGGGCATCACGGGCGTGGGGAGTGACGCCTATGGCTTATGTCGCACCAGCTCACCTCATAGCCGCCACTGCTCTTGCTGCCCGAGGCATCACTTCGTTTTTTTCTGCACCCTGCGCGGGCTGGAGAACGCATGGCAGCCCGTTGTGTAGTCCGAAGCTCCCCACTAGGCTTGCACAGTGTTTTCATTGGTGGTGATGACTTCGCCCGTCGTCAGCATCTCGCCTCTGCCGGTCACCACCACCAGCACTCGACCGCTCTCCCAGTAAGCAAACTGTAGGCGCGAAATGAAGGTATAATGTGGTAGTGCTGGTACCCACCGGCACATGCCATTACACTCACACTACACATGACGGCCACTACGGACGGGGCATGCTCTGAGCTGGCCAACAGCATTCACCAGCCATTACTGACACATATTTGTCGACTACGGGTGATCCCGCTTTCCATTCTGGTACATTGAGACACAGGGCCGTCGTTGGGCGGAACACCTGCCACCGCTCCTGGCGCGGGGTCTTATTAAAGAGGCTCACACCCTTGATTGTCTCTACCTTATACAACAACACCAACAACAAGCAGCACCAGCTCTGCTCACTACTGTCATCAATCAACTGCAGTCATGATGAGCCTCAAGTTTGCAGCCATCGCGCTCCTGGCGTGTCTCTTTGTCGCCGCGGCCTTCGCCCAGGGCCAGCAACGCCGTCCGGGTGGTGGTGGGGGCAGCGTAGGAGATGAAGCCTACGGCGACCTGAGTGAGTTCCAGAGTACGCACACCGAGCCCTCTCCATTCCAGCGTTTGGCTGACTGTGTGTTGTGCGCGTGTGCTTAGCGTTCAAGAAGGAGGACTTCAAGGGTATCGAGGAGGCCGTCGATAGCTTCCTGCACTTCGGGGAGGAGTCGCGCGAGGTGGACAGGAAGGGAGGCTACCACCACGACAAGGACAACGGCCTCAAGACCCTCGAGCTCGACTTCTCCTTCAACCTCTTCGCCCTCATCAAGAAATAAGCTCCTTTGACGGCCGCCAGCCTGACCCCTCGTAGCAGGATAGAGCAACCACACACTACCCGCGTCACCATCACCAAAAGAATGAAGATCTGTCGCTTCGCTTTTTCTACTGCAAAAATTTTCAGTCCGAATCGATGAGCGCAGGGGTTCAAGGGGAGAGGGAGGTGGCGGGGAAGGTGGAGGGACCGGAGGGAGGCGACGGGGCCTTGACCCGCTCGAGGACGGCGCTGGAGGCCAATTCCTCGAAGTGGCCCGAGCTGGAGCTGGCGCTGCGGGCCGAGAGGCTCTGCAGCTTCTGCATCTTGCCGGTCAGGCTCGTCAGCCACTCCTGCTTCTCCTCTACACTGTCGAAACGCAACGTCGTCACGTCCTTCTTGTAGGCGATATCGATCACGTGGTGCTGGTCGCCTGCTCCCCCCAACCACCATCGAAATGTTGTCAACAAACAAACGATTGACACTTGATGAACAGAGCATCGAGCAGTCTCGGGTCGAGTGCGCACCCTTGTCGGGGAGGTCCAAGAGCGAGGCTTGAGCGAAGGGAATCATGGATACCACCTTCAACATCGCATCCTTCCGTCGTGAGGCTGACGGGGGGGGGAGAAGAGCGAAGAGCGTCAATCATTTCAAAAGAACGAAGAGAGAGAGAGAGAAATACGTACAGCCGGGCTTGTCCTTGTCTTCGGCAAGGATGAGCAGATCGGTGAAGAGGAAGAACCGCCGGCGGAAGCTCTCCGACCGATCCTTGGCAACTTCCATCAGCTTGCCCTCCTGCACCAGCCGTCGGCCGGGCACCATCAACTGTACACCGAATTTCTGAGGGGACAGACACAACACGCAACACCGGCGCAAAAACGTGTTTTGAGTCTCCTGACAACGGTGAGTGTCGTTGCGTGCGTGCGTGTGTACCTCTGTATTGGAGAGTCGGCTGATGATCCTGGCGATGACCTCTCGATCCTCGTCGGCCTGCTTCTTCTCGTTGACCGACGTCACGACGGCTTCGATCTTGCCGAAGGCCTCTTGCAGATGCGGGTAGTCGACATGGGCTTCATCCGTGTGCTTGATCAGCTCCTGCTCGTTCACACCACTCGCGATCGTCAATTCACGCGGTAAAGGAGAGATTGAGGGGACCACGACGGGACTCAGTGCATCGCGTACCCGCATCAACAGCGGATATTTACAGAGGCGCTGGACCGGTTTGATCAGGTAGTCGCGCAGTGTGAGGCCGTTGAGCTCGGGGTTCACTGCCATTTTCTGAATTCCATGCACAAGAATGAACGGGTCAGCCAGGGGCTCAAGCGAGTGGTGGATTACATATTGGATCGCGCCACGCACCTCTTGGAAGGCTCGGAATCGGGGATTGGTCTTGCTGGCGTTCACGACCGCCTCACGCGCGGCCGCTTGGTTGCTGCAGTACTGGGAGTACATTTTCAAATAGTCGGCCTGCGCGACAAAAGAACGAAGAGAAAGAGCATCGGAGTTAAAACTGAGGGAATTTGGGGACAAAAGGCAGATGGACGGGAGGGGGGGGGGTGGAGTAGGAGGCGCACCAGTAGGACAAAGCACTGGCCGAGCTCTTCGCCGTTGGTCTCCTTGACTCTCTTGGAGATATCATCATACAGCTCGGAGTTGACATGCAGGAGCATGCTCAGGTTCGAGAAGATCGTGCTCAACTCCTCTTTGGTGAGAATGCCCTCTTCGTCCAGCGGCATCCTGTTGTGTACACCGGCATGCATGTGAGTTTTCTGCACAACCGCACGCGCACGACACGCACGACACGCACGATAAACACAAGAGAAAGTCGAACCGGAAGAGGGTGAGCATGATTTTGAGGTCCTGGACGTAGTCCCGTTCGGTGTTGACGATTTCGTTGATCACCCGGTTGCGTTGTCGCTGCTTCTCGGGGACGTCCTCGCCCACGGGCAACACCTCGCGCTCGCGCTTTCGCCGCTCCTCGCGCTCGCGCTTGTCCTTCTCCTCTTCGACCATCTTGGCCTTCTGGTTGAGGACCCACAGCGGGTTCATCTTGCGGGCCGACGCCGGCTGCATCAGCGAGTCCGGCGTGGACGACACGCGACGGGGCGACTTGTCGCTGTTGCTCCCTCCTCGCGCACTGCCGTCGCCGAAGACCGATGACAGGTTGATAGAGATGTTCTGTCGGCGCCCCGCGTCAGGCCACACGCTCTCAAGCCAGTACAGTGGACCGCACGACACGACACGACACACACGACACACGCGACACGATACACGATACACGAGGCGCACACGACACATGGTGGAACAGAAGCCATTACCTTGAGCGAAACGAAGCGTTCGAGCGAAGGCGTCTCCTTTGCCGGCGTGACAGAGTCGCGGCTGGCTGATCTTGGGTTGAGTGTTCTGTCCACCCCACGCAATCGTGAGCACGGTGCGTGTGCGGTGTGTGCGGTCGTGCGTGTGGTGTGTGCGTGTGCGTGTGCGTGTGCGGAAAAAAGCAGTACTGGCGATCGATGTGATTGATCTGTTTCTTGAGCTCCACCATCGAGCCGGAGCGCGTCAGATTCTTCCGCAGCTTCTCCGTGTTGCCCTTGGCCTCACCATCACCGCTGCCACCCTCCTCCCGCTGCCCGCCGCCGTGCTCCGCCTCGCCGTCGCCCTCCGCATCGCCCTCCGCGTCCTCGCCGTTGAGCTTGACCGACAGCGAGTGCCGCGAGGCCGTCGGCAGCGGGAGGCTCTTGTCCTCCTTCTTCTTGCGGCGGGACGAGTGGCCCTTCTTCTGTTTGTCCTTCTTGTCCTTCTTGGCCTTGGCCGAGCCGGCGCCCTCGTCCTGTTCGTCGCCCTCGACGGCGACGGCGGCGGCGGCCTCTTCGTCGCCCTCGAGGCCCGCAGCTGCCCCGTCCGCCGTCGGAGCATTCTCTCTTCGCTTGAGCTTGCTCGCTGTGTGCCACAAGAAACAAAGAAAGAACGAAAGAAAGAAGACGAGAGAAGAAGAACACGCGTCAGTCGCTCAGCGCGAGAACAACGGAACGAGGAGGGAGGGGGGGAGACCAGGTGGCGAAGTCAACGACAACAAAAAAGCGACCGGCGCGAGGCGTGTTTGGCCAGCACTTTTTTGTTTCCGTTATTATTTGTTTTAAAATAATAATAAAAGCCATAAATGGAAAATTGAATTACAACTTATTCACATAAATAATGGAATTAATACAACATAAGAATAGAAAGTGAAGGGTGACGGGGGGGGGAGTGCACCTCCAGGCCGGCGGAACGAGCCCAGGAGGGAGGCGGCCGTTGCGCCGT
Organism: Acanthamoeba castellanii str. Neff; assembly: GCF_000313135.1. Classification (NCBI taxonomy): domain Eukaryota; phylum Discosea; order Longamoebia; family Acanthamoebidae; genus Acanthamoeba; species Acanthamoeba castellanii. The sequence continues at coordinate 34,084 of NW_004457498.1, forward strand.
CCGTCGCGCTTCGCTTTCGCTTGGCCTGGGCGCTGAGGCTTCGATCTTTCACCTGGGCCATGGTGAGCCGCCTGGCCGAGGTCGGCGACGCGCCAGCAGATGACGACAGGCCCTCCATCACTCCATCTCCTCCTGCCGCCGCCTCGTCGTCGATGTTGAGCGCCTCATCTGCCGAAAAATCTTCCTCGGTGTCGACCTTGGCTTCATCGTCGGTCGTTGAGTCGTTGCCACCGGCGTTGCCCTGCACTTTTTCTTTCACGACGCGCGAGAGGCGTTCGATGCGCGAGCCCCCTCTCTTCTTCTTTTTCTCCTTGTCCTTCTTCTCCTTGTCTTTCTTTTCCTTCTTCTCCTTCTTGGTCTGGGCCGTTTGGGGATGATCCTCGCTCCCTCCCAACTTTATCTCCGACATCTTTCCTTCGCTTTCGTTCTTTTAACCACCTTGCCTTCGTTCTTTCTTTTGGCGAGAGTGAGAGGTGAGAGGTTGTGCTTGAGGCTGTACTTCGGCCACTCTCCGGGCCTTCACTTCGCTCTCGTGTTTGTTGCGCAGGCTGAGAGATAAAATGACACTAAACCAACAACAGCGCAACGGTCGCCCGCCTTATGCCATTTTAGCTCCGGACTGGTTTCCTCGACAACCTCACCGTGTTTGAAATTTCACACCAAGAGAACGAAGCGGTGATGATCACTTGGTCGGGGCAGCGCCGCCGGGTTTCTTGTTTCGCGGCCGGCGTGGTCGGGCGGCGGACTCCTTGAACTGAACCAGGTCTTGCTCGCCGTCCACCGCCGCGAACTTGTGCCACTTGTAGCCCTTCGCCCTCTTCTTCGGCTGCGGCAACGGCGTTGGTGAAGGCAGCGATGACGGCGTACCCCTCTCCGCCGCCCTCGGTGGCTGAGAAGTGGTGGTCTTCGCCGTCTTGGCTGTCGCCGATGCCGACGTGAGCGACGGCGGTGAAGTTGATGATGTTGAAGTGGAGGTTGATGGTGATGATGATGAAGTAGAAGTTGAAGTCGACGTTGAAGTTGAAGAAGATGGAGAGAGAAAGAGTGTGTGCGGAGTGGGCTGCAGCAGAGATCGGTGTGGTGGCGCCGCGGGCCGAGCAGAGTCGGGGAAGAAGGGCGACGCCGAAGCCAAGGTCGGCCGCGACGGTGGTGTTGACCGCTGCGTCGAGAGGCGGGGTGGAAGGAGCTGCTCGCCGTACATCGCCGCCGACGAGGTGAGCGGCTCCGGGACTGGCGGCATCGGCGACGGCGCCCAGGCCTGGGGCGGTTGGGCCACCGCTGCTGGGAGCGGCGGATGACGAGCAGAGTACTCTGCCTGCGGCAGGTGGTACTGATGAGGCAGGTGCTGCGGGGCGTGGTAGTAGTGGTAGTCGCTGTGCTGCAGGCGGGTGCTGGCGAGAGGGTGGTCCGCCATTACAGCGCCTGCATAGTGCGCCGCCGCCGAGCCGTGAGCGTAGGGCCGGGTCGTGGTGACGGGGTAGACCGGCCCACGGGACGAACTGATCGGGGCCGGCGTGGGCAGAGTGGGAAGCGAGTGAAGAGATCGGTCGTGACGACCAAAAGGTGTTGACGACGTCAGCGTGAGCGAGGACGACGTGGCGGGCGAGCTCGGCGAAGTCGAGCTCCGAGAGCCGGCGGAGGAGGGAGTGGGGAGGGAGGTGAACGCGGGCGGGGCGACGACTATCGTCAGCTCGTCTCTGCGTCGCTTCTCTGACGTTCGCCTCACGCCCGCGTCTTTCGTCGTCGGTTCGTCAACCAGCGCGATCTCGTGCAGGCGTTCGCTCAGACCCTGCGCAGCAACGACGGGCGGCGTCGGTGGGCGCTCGTTGGCGAGGGGCTTGGGGAGGCCTTCGAGCGCCTGGGCGTAGCCGGCGTACAGGCCGCATACGAGCGGGTATGTGGTGGCCAGCGGTTGGGTCACCTCCAGCAGTTCCTTCAGGTCGCACCACTGCCGAGTCTCCATCAGCGCCTCTGTACACATCGATGCCATGAGCGTCAGCGCACACGCACGCGCACCGCCGCACAGGACATCTCAAAGCACGTACCGACGGCGGCGGTGACCATGGGCTGCATGCCGCAGTACATGTACTGCATGAAGTGGGCGTTGCGCTTGGCGATCTGCAGGAAGCCGGACGCGGCGTGCGCCGAGAGGTCGGGCCGGTCGAGGCACCTGGCGCAGTCGGCCTCCAGGGCCTTGACGCACATGAGGAACGACACCCGCTGCATGTAGGGCAAGCGGCTATCCTCCCCCATGACATACTCGTCCTCGGCCTCACTGCTATCGTCGCTAGCCATCGCCGGCGGACTGCCCGATGCGATGCGTGCGTGCCCGCCTGCGCAGGCACCTTCGCTCTCGGCTTCGGCTTCGGCTTCAGCCTGCAGGTCGGCCTCGAGCGTACCTAGGGCGCGCAGCAGAGGGAAGAGATGGCGGCGCCCGGCCTCGCCGCGGGCAGCGGGCTGGGCCGCCGCTCGGGCCTTGTAGATCGACAAGCCGGCCATCACATTCAGCAACAGCATGCCAACTGAGTTGCCCCTGTTGTTGGTGGTTGGTTGGTTGGTTGGAGTTGACAGAGAAAATTCTGTAGTTGATCGCGAGTCGTTGGTGGTACCTGTCGACGGCGCTGATCATGGGCAAGCCGGCGCGCTCGAGAGACTCGAAAGGAAGCGACACTCGGCAATACGGCAACCGCCGGGCGTGCAAGTATTCTGTAGTTATTGGGGAAATAGAGAGGAGTTAAAACCCTGATGAAAGCGGCGGGTTGTGGGGAGTACCGTACCGCGTCGGAGGTGGATGAGCTCTTTGGCGGTGGTGGAGGGTAAGAACGTCGCACCGTAGATGCATCGCAGGAAAGTGTCACTGTTGGTTATTGACAAAGAGAGTAGTTGGTGAGTTGACAAACTGTAGTGTTTCGATCACCCACGCATTGTAGATGTTGAATAAAGCACCTGTTGAGCATAGCGACGCTTCGGCAGATGTTGGCCGAGAGAGACATGTAGTACCCACACTTATTTATGTCACACTGCATGCGTTGCGGTATGGAGTGAGTGGTTGATCTTATGGGCACTCAATCAATCCATACCTCGTAATAGAGCACATGTAGTGCTAGGACGTAGAGTGCCTGCGCCACGTTGTAGTCGGGATTGTCGAAGACTTCGCTGAGGGTCCATCGGGCTCTCTCGGTCATCTGCTTCGCCATCTCGACATTGCCGCTGTGCGTCGCTCCTGGGAGGCGACATGTTAAGCTCACGTTGAGTTGGGTGGTTCCTGAAAGACCTTGCGAGGTCCGCGTACCAATCAAAAGGCACACGTAGACATTTAGAGTGAGCGGGTAGTCCTCTCTAGCTTCATCGGGCGACGTCAGAGCGAAGCGGACCATCTCCTCGGTCATCGCCGCCGGGGCCAACGGTGAAATGCTCCAGAAGAACCTGCGCGCGCACACAGGTTCATCAGCAGACCGCAGCAGCAGCAGCAACAACGGGGAATACGTGTAGTGATGGTTCACCGTACTTGGCGTAGACATCACGGTAGGTTATGGCCAGGCACATGTTGTTGAAGTGGGCTCCTTCGAGCCACGACCTCGCTGTCGTGCGCGTGGTCTGCGGCTGTGTTGGTTGTTTCCCATCGTCCACCATCTCGTCGAAGCTGTCGTTGAGGAACAGCTCCCACTCCTCCTTTTGTCTCCGAGACGGTGATCCACCGTTCAGCGGCTCAGCCGCGGACGTGTTGTGCGCCGGCACTGGCGCTTGTGAGGCGAGATTGGTGGTGGTGGTGGTGGTGGTGGAATAGGAGTTAAAAAACCCGGCCGTTGTGTTGGTGAAGAAGCCGGCGTTGGACGATGCGGGCGGTGCTGCGTCGAAGGCCGACAGCTCAGGCGGGTGCGAAGAGTACGCCATGAGGCGCTGGGGCTGTCGATCTCCGCGATGCGACGCCGCCTCATCGGGCCGATAGCGCGACGCGGCCGGAAGGCTCCACTCTCCGCTGCTCTCCGAGCCGCTGCGATCGCAGTGGCCGTAGGCATCCGCCGCCGAGGAGAGCGCAGACGCCGGGCTGCTGCTCCCGCCGCCGCCGCCGCCGTGGTAGACCCCGATGCAGCTCGTGTCGAAGAGGCTCACCTGGCCGCCGCCGCCAAACGCCGAACTCATGATCCCCGTCTCCGGCATCGCGTTGATCGCATGTCCAGGGACCCGCGATGATGATGAAGAGGTGGTAGTGTTGTGAATCGGTTCCTCTACAACGCGTTGCTGCTGCCGCTGTGGTTGCTGTTGTTGTTGTCTTTGCAGCTTCTTTTCTTGTCGCTGCCGATCCCGCTCGTTCAGGTCGGCCTCGACCAGCTGGATGTCCTCCTCCGCCAACCATCGCCGCAGCGTTTCCGTGCTTCCGCTGTCGCTCGAGCTCAGCGAGGAGTGGATCGAACCACCGCCGACGTCGTGAGGCGTAAAAGTGCGATCCCACATAACAGGGCGGGAGCAGGCCTGATAGAAGCGACTCTGCGCAATCCACTACTTCATCTTAGAAGATGTAAAATCTCAACTCCTTGAAAGGAGATATATCTTTATTTATTTTATTGAAGGAGGGAGAGAGTACGGAGAGGGGGGGGGCAAAGCGAAGGTACCTTGACAAGAAAAGGTGTTGTGGCTCGCTCGAGCTTGTTCGCTTGTTCGCGTTACGGAGGTGGGACGAGAGCCGCAGACGATGGGTGCTTCCTCGGCAGTTTTTATCCCATCGCTATGTAGCCATCCCGCAGACACGGCGTGACAAGCAGTCTCCGAGCAGAACAGCCTGTGGTGGCCTAGTGCTGGTGCGCCGGCATTGCGAGACACGATCATTCTCGCACCTCTGGCCATCGGTCTGCACCCCACGCGAGATGGTGCACCGATGTCTTGGGAGCCACCTCGCTGCATAGGCACACGCACCAGAAGAGCCAAAAAAAGAATTGGCGGAACAAGATTATTTTATTTCTTGGAATGTAGAATATGTCATGGAATGCCAAGCACGACCTGTGTGCGGTGAAATGAGGTCAAACGTTTGTGTTGGTGAAAACAGCATTTCAGCCCACCACACCAACAGCGCAAGAAGAGCCAGCGCGCCACTCTCGTTTGGCCTGTTAGCCCTCCCCCACCCACCCAGTTAAGTCGACCTACCAAAACACAAGTATGTGCCGTTGTGGAGGTGCGCAGCCCTTCACTTTTCTTCTTTTTTAATTAACAAAGAGGGTTTTTTAAATAAACAATAAATGTCTGTCATTCTGTTTTCCCAGGTTATTTGTGGTACGAGCCTGTGCTAGAGCTCCCGAAGCCTACGCCTGTCCCTCTGCTGGCAGTGCATGTCGAGGCCACCCTGCAGGACCACTGCGCACGCGTCGAGATACGGCAGACCTTTGCCAACCAGGAGGACACGCCCATTGAAGCCACGTACGTGGCCGTTACTGAAGTTCTCTTTGTCTCTTCTCTGCTGCTAACCAACTGAGCGTACATGGTGCAGGTACCAGTTCCCGCTCGAGGAGGCCAACTCAGTGTGCGAGCTTCACGCCGAGATCGACGGACGCAAGGTGACGGGTACGGTGGCCACCCTAGATCCGCGGCCCTGGAGCGAGTGCCTTGACAGCTCTTTCTTCTCATTCCAGGCGTGTGCAAGCGGAAGGAAGATGCGCTCAATGACTACGACGATGCGATCGCCTCGGGGCACGGAGCCTACACACTCAACCAAGGTATGATCGCGCATGACCACGATTGTAACGCTACACAGCCCAACAACAACAGCAGACACGGCTTTTCGTTGACTGACCTTGTTGCTGGCCCGTAGACGACAAGGACATGCTCAAGCTGGCCGTTGGCAATTTGCCACCCAAGGCTGTGGTATGTGATGTGTTGCTGCTCCACTTGCCCAGTACGGCAGTCTGTTGACTACTACTGTTCATTCTCCAGGTCGTCGTCACGGTCGTGTATGTCACCGAGCTCAAATTCCACAACGGCGCCGTACGTCTACCTCACCCACTGGCTCGCACTGATCACACCCGAGTACCGATCATCGCTGGTTCTCTCTCTCTCTCGCTAGACGGAATGGATCCTGCGCTCCAACTCCAGGACACAGTCCAATTTCTTCAAGACGAAGGTGGCCTACAACATTCCTGATATCTCCATCCACGCCAGCTTGGGTACGCGTCGGGCCACCCATCAATCATTGTCATCATTTCGTAGAATCGAACTCTTGTTCATCCCGTTCTGTCTCTTGCATTGGTGGTTCTGTCATCAGATATGAGCAATAATATCGAGAGCGTGGCGTGCCCATCGCACACGATCGAGTACACTGCGGGTGAGATCCCGGGCGAAGGCTCCGCCAAGCTGGTGCTCGCAGATGCCTCCCAGACGAGGCAGCTGGACAAGGACTTCGTTCTTCTCGTTCATCTCGCCGAGTCCAGCGGGTAGAGTCACCCCCCCATCTTATCTTGGATTTTTAATCATACACTCACCCCCTCCCTCAATAACACCTCATCGCCTTCGCTTCTTGCAGAAGTCTGGCACGTCTGGAGGAGAACGACAACGGGAAGCTGTGTGCCATGGTGGCCGTCCAGCCCAAGCTGGAATGGCCCGAGGGGGTCAAGCTGAACAGTGAGATCGTCGTCATCGTCGACCGGTCGGCGAGCATGGCCGGGAAACGCATCGCTCAGGTACGTATCAACCACAGCGCACCTGACTTAACACCCTCCTGCTAGTGTCCCTCCTGACCATGCCCCACACGCAGGTCAGAGACAGTTTGCAGCTCCTGATTCGAAGCCTCCCCGAAGGCGTACTGTTCAACATCGCTGGGTTCGGCTCGAGAGTCGACTTTCTATTCAAGGACGGGTCGGTGGAGTATACGCCCGAGAGCTTCCAGAGCGGTACACACGCTCGCACCCACCCACACTGTGTGTGTCATTTTTAACTCTGAAAACGAATCACAGCGAC
>NW_004457498.1:43504-46382 GCF_000313135.1 Acanthamoeba castellanii str. Neff
TCAGGTACGTATCAATCACAGCGCACCTGACTTAGCACCCTCCTGCTAGTGTCCTCCTGACCATGCCCCACGCGCAGGTCAGAGACAGTTTGCAGCTCCTGATTCGAAGCCTCCCCGAAGGCGTACTGTTCAACATCGCTGGGTTCGGCTCGAGAGTTGACTTTCTATTCAAGGACGGGTCGGTGGAGTATACGCCTGAGAGCTTCCAGCGCGGTACACACGCTCGCACCCACCCACACTGTGTGTGTCATTTTTTAACTCTGAAAACGAATCACAGCGACCAAGTATGTGTCGGAGATGAAGGCGAACCTGGGCGGCACGGACGTGTTGAAGGTGCTCGAGAAGGTCGCCCAGAGCCAGCCCAAGCCCGGGCAGCTCCGCCAGATCCTGCTCCTTACCGGTATGCGCTCAACTAGCAATCAATCCACTCGGTACTAGCAACTCATAACTCTGATCTTTACAAGACGGCGAGGTCTTCAACACCTCCGAGTGCGTCGCCTTTGTACTCCAACAATCGCGCCACACACGAGGTACAAATACTCGACTTGCGCGCGAGCAAGCGGAGGTTTTATAAACGCCTTGTCTTGTGCGGGGCTGGTTGCAGTGTTTACGTTTGGTATCGGCGCCGATGCGAGCGAAGAACTGGTCCGCGGCCTGGCCGATGCCGGTAACGGTGTCGCCGAGTTCGTCACTGCTGATCAACCGCTGATGGATGCCAAGAGTACTTCTCACGCCCCCCCCCCACGCCCCGTAATCTCATCGAATCATTTTGTTCGACGTGACAATAGTCATGCGCCAGTTGGAGCGCGTGCTGCAGCCGGCGCTCAGCGATCTGCAGCTCGACTGGGGCTCGGCTGCGGTGGAGCAAGTCACGCCCGCGCAGTTGAAGCCGCTGTTCTCTGGGGAGCGCCTGACCGTGTATGCCTTTCTTGCCGATGACAACAAGGTGCGGCTCTCCAATCGATTTTTTCCCCCCAACTGTAACCACTGCCATCACCAACCGCAACACCTGCACCAGGACGAGGCATGCAATGTGGAAGTCACTCTGCGTGGGTCGCTCTGCGCTCAGCCTTGGGAGACCAGTACGTGCACTACCGTGCACTCGCACATGATTTCCTGATATTTACGTGCAAACAAAATGTACCGATTGCAGAGATGAAGCTGCCCAAGAGGCCTCGCAAGGGTGCCACCTTGCATGCGCTCACCGCCAAGCAACTCATCAAGGAGCTGGAAGTCGCAGACGTACGTCCACGGCAGTGAAATAGCTCGCTCCCCCCCTCTCCGACAACCGATGCTCATCTTCGCACACACACTCAGGATCTGGTCGACCACGAAGAGGACATCATTACACTCTCAGAGACCTACTCAGTCCTTTCGCGCTACACGACCTTTGTCGCAGTCGAGGTCCTATACCGCTATACCGCCCTGTGTGTGCTTCCCCGTGCTCATCGCCGATGTATCGTGCGTGTCGTGTGTGTTTCTGGTGGTACAGGAACGAGACGAAGCGACGGAGGGGACTATGCAGTTGCGCAAGGTGGAAGCCACCTCCGTTGCTCAGGCCGCAGACGCGGTCGGCTTGGATGTCATGCGCGAATACTCGACGCTCGCTTCAATCCCCCGCCTCGAGGCTCAGAATGATCTGATCAGCTGTCGTCCGTTCAGCCAGGTACTCCTTGCGCCCGCGCACCGGCCAGATGCACAGCACACAGCACGTGCTGAATTCTGCGCTTGTCTCGCAACCACCCTTACAGAAGAGTAAGAAGGCGAAGGGCGGGCTGGGGCTGCCCCGCCTCGGCCTACCGTCCTGGGCTTCATTCGCCAGGCCCGCGCCGCAGCACCAGGGCACACGGCTTCACCACGAGGCCGAGGCCGGCATCTCCGCCCTGCTTCCTCGCTCGGCCTCGGTCTCGCCCTCGCCGGCTCCGCCCACCTCGCCCTCGGCGTCGGCGTCGGCGCCTAACGCCGAAAGGAATGAGAAGGACTCATCGTCGATCGCTGCGGCCGACCAGAAGCGCGCGGCGCGGGAGAAGCGCAAGGTCCAGGGTCAGCTGATGAAGGCGCTGGAGGAGGAAGTCATCTCGAAGAAGCTCGATGAGAGGCGCCACTCCCGCCGCCGCGAGAGCCAGCACCACTATCAACACGCCGACGCGAGGGGAGTCCCCGAAAGCGCGGGCGCGGGAACGCTTAACATGAATCAGAAGAACTCCGACAAGGGCAAAGAGAGGCGCGACGAATTCGAAGACGACGAAGAATCGAGCGAATCCACCGTTCCCGGCCAGAAAGAGAGTGGAAAGGACAAGCCAAAGCCCAAGGCCAAGGCCACGGCGCAGGCTGACGGCGGGCGGTCCGACACGGCGCTGCCGGGTCCGCCGCCGCCGGAGATGAGGGCGCTGGTGTTGGCTCAGAGATTCGACGGGAGCTGGACTGCGGAGGACCTGCTGCCGCTCCTCCCGCCCGCCCTGTCCGAGAAGGAATTCAAGGACGCGCTGGCCCGCGCACTGCCGGACGCCGGCGGCAAGAAGCGCAGCAAGAGCACCGGCGGCAAGTCCCCAAGGGTACGCAACGCGGTCTACGTAAGCAAGGTGAGGGCTGGCAACTGACCATATACCGATTTGTACTGAGCAGAAGGGGACTGTGGACGTGGCGCCGTCAGCTGTGTGGGCCACTGCGGTCGCTTTGGCACTTCTCCGCACCCTCTATGCTTCCCAACAGTTAAATTGGCACCTCCTCGCCCAGAAGGTACGCTCCTTCCTTGCCGCGGTCTGATTGTGCCCTGTATCGCACCTGACCCAAGCCTGTGCTCCACTCAGTCGGAAAAGTGGCTGCAACGAGAGGCGAAGAAAGCAAGCGCCACCACGGACGACCTACTGGCCCAGGC
>NW_004457498.1:49783-53557 GCF_000313135.1 Acanthamoeba castellanii str. Neff
CAATATGTGGAAGCTGAACCTCTGCATGGCCGAGATCAACTACATTGCTGAGGAGATGATCGCCACGTACCAGCTGAACGAAGATCAGCAAAGGTAAAGTTGTCATCCCGGTGTCTGTCTACAATGGTCGCTTACGCGTTCGAATTTCTTGTGCAGTGTGTTACAAGCGTGTCTCACGTGGTTCGAACCCATCGACCACGAAGTGACTATGGACAAGTCGCTACCCATTGCTCTGGTCCACGGCGTGTTCGGAGCGGGCAAGAGTTTTCTCCTGGTCGTGCTGGTACGCTCGCTGTTGACTGGACTGCAGCCCACGAGCCGACAGCTGACTCCACAACCTGCACAGATCGTATTCATTTCGCGCGTCCTTGACGCCGCTGACAATCGAGATATCCGCATACTGGTAGCTTCGTCTACCAACACTGCAGGTACCACCTGATCGCAATCTCTTCCCTAGTAGATTCGTGTTGTTGACATGAATGACCGTTCAACAGTGGACCGTGTGCTGGAGGGCTTGCTGGAACTGGACTTCAAGGATTTCATGCGCGTCGGCAGTCTCCGTAAGATCTCCAAGCGCGTGATACACCATGCGCCCCAGGCGGACGGTATCCTCTTCCGTGCACTTCGAACGTAAGCGAGCGTTGGCCAACTGTTTACACTGCGCCGGCTTTTGTGTTCTCCAGAAAAGTCAGCCATCAAGGACTTGAAGCTCATGCTCAAGGAAGAGGCGGGTGGCGTTGGTACGTTCTACTTATCGCCATCTGCGTTGGTTCAAGCCCAGCCTTTGTCGTTCGCTCACTTTGCCATTGCTAGACGAGATGAAGATCAAGACCATGCTCAAAGAAGCCGAGACGGGGCACATGAAAAAGAAGGTGGAGAAGATCTCGTCCACCCGAGTAATAGGTACTCATTTCTACATTGCCTTGCATATACTGCTCCGTTTTCTCTTCCGTTTTTTCAATGACTGAGCAAGTGCATGCACTTGCCAGGCGTCACGTGCGCGGCATCTGGTTTCCCCATCTTGGACGGCAGCACATTTCCGCTGGTGATCCTTGATGAGTGTTCGCAGATGCTCGAACCGCATTCGATGATCCCCTTGGCTCGGTTCAACTGCCAGAAATTGGTAACGTTCAACTCTACCTGAGTATCGTTCATGGTCAACTCGTTAACTCGTTTGACGGCAACCAACACAGATTGCAGTCGGCGATCCGCTTCAGCTGCCGCCGGTGCTTGAGAGCTTTGCCAATAAGGAAGACGGGTTGGCCAAGACTCTGTTCATTCGTCTCTCCACCATCGGATTTCCACCGATCATGCTCCGCACACAGTATCGGGTAATCACCTGCCTTACCGAACCGCCACACCAACCGGAAGCGTTAACTTGCAAACGTTTGGTGTTATGCACTTTGCAGTGTCACCCTGCCATCAGTGGAATCGCCAACAGGCTCTTCTACGAGGGCAAGCTGTTGGACGGAGTCACTCCAGAGCAGCGATCTCCGCTTCTGCCCACTCTACCCACTCTCTACTTTTGCAACTCGCTGCGTGGAACGGTATACTCTTCCTTTTACTCAACTCAAACTACAGTTTGGTCACCCGCAACTCACGAGGCCTACAGGAAGAGCGCGCTGGCAAGAGCTATCATAATCCCTACGAACTCGGGCTCATCGTGGAGATGGTGAAGTCGCTCATCAACTGGGGGATTAAACCGCAACAGATCGGCATCATCGCTCTCTGTACGTCCGCTGCGAAACAACACTGTGTCACCTGACTGCTCATTCTTCGTTCGCAGACAAGCCGCAGGCCTACAAGATTGAGACGGCGCTGGCGGCCGTCAAAGCCACGGACATCTCCGAAGGTGTGCATACCCGAACGTTGGCCCACAGCCCTGGTCTAATAATCGGTGCCGCGCATCAATGGGGACAGAATATGTGGAGGAGCTGCTGAACCAGGCCGACGACATTGAGATACTCGAGGAGGACGAAGAACGGCGGCGACAAGTTCGCGGCAAGCAGTGGCAAGAGAAGCAACGAAACAAACTAGTGGCCAAAGAGATCCAAGTATGGCCTTCGTGATCCACTCTCAGTGAGTGCGGTGTTGATGCCATGTGTTGCGGTGGCCGTGACGGCGGGGAACAGGTGAGCACAGTCGATGCTTTTCAAGGGTCTGAGAAGGAGGTGATTATAGTCACCTGCGTGCGCACAACGCGCCTGGGCTTCATCGATTCACCCAAACGGTTGAATGTGACCCTCACCCGAGCCAAGAGGTATGGCCTCGCTTGTTATTGATGCCGTCTTGAGCTCTTCCTTGTGCTGAGGCAAGGCTGGGCTGCTCACACGCTTCGTTGCAGGCATTTGATCATCGTGGGTAATGGCAAGGTGCTCGCGGGCAATCAAACCTGGACGACCATTTTGTCACAGATCGAAGTACACCCCTGCTTGCTCCGTCGACACACCACACACCAGGCTGTTTCTGCGAGTGCTTACCTCTGCCCTCATGTACGTCATCAGGCCAATGGCGTCGTGCAAGACGCAGAACATTTCCTGCGCACTGGAGAGTTCAGTAGGACCGGACTGAGCGCGGGTGGCGCGGCGGGGAGAGGAGGAGCACGAGAAGAACCTGAAGAAGACTACGAACACGAGATCATGGGACGACACGAGGAGGAAGGTGACAACGTGGACGAGGAGGAACATGACATGATGATGGAGATTCAGCGAGAGATGGAAGAGGAGGAGCGTGAACATCGACGAGTCCCAGCCCCAGCCGTGCCAGGCCACCTGGCTCGTGGGCCAGCGAGGCAACACCAAGACCACAGCAACGAGAGAGACGGAGGCGGCCAACCACCACCGCAGCCGTCAACGGAGGAGCGGGTGAGCGAGGAGGAGTGGGCAATGCTGGCAATGCTGGAGCAAAGCGAGGCCGCACCCAGCCGGTCTCTGGAGGAGGAAGACGAGGTACACCTTGGACAAACTACGGCAACGAGCAGTCGGAAGGAAGATGGAGAGGACGTGACGATGCCTGAAGAAGACAAGCGAGGCGAGTGTGAGGAAGGTCGAGAAAGGGCAACAAACGAGGCCAGTGAAGAGAAGGGCAACGAAGCCGCCGATGGTTACGATCCAGCGGCCTCCGAATGGTCTCTCGGCGACCTCGACCTGTAATGTCGAGAATTGTGCTTGGAAAGCTCAAAAAGGGCATGCCACCCGTTCCGCTGCATACTTTGCATTCCCTTTTTCTTTTTCTATGTACATTGGCATCCTGGAGGGGCGGTGGCTGCGAGTGCTGTGGGTCGTTGTGCAGGGGGGCAGCTTTGCTGAAAAGATAAATGTTTGAAGGAGGTCGGATGGTGCCGATCCATCTCATAGTGCTCACATGCCTTTCCGTTTTGATGCTTCTGTACTTCGCTTCACGAGAAGGCACTTCCTCCCCGTACCTGCACTTTCTTTTTTACGATGTAAGAATTATTTCCATTTTTAATTTATCCATTATTTATTTTCTTTTTAGTTCCATTTATTCATCTGTTATCATATATTTATTTGATTTATTGCTCCTTTTGGTGCAGAGGTGGACGTGGAGGCGCTGGTGGCGCGAACGGTCAAGGAGCAGCTGGCGCAGGCGCAGGCAGAACTCGTCGGCGAGCTCGACTTACGGGAGAATCAACACGACAGCGAGCTGGAGGAGCGGTGGACAAAAGAGATACAGGGAGCGGAGGCGCGGCTCTTGGCGGAGCAGCAGCGCCAGCAGGAGCTGGAGAACGAGCGACGACAAGCAGAGCAGCGGGAG
>NW_004457498.1:54346-57235 GCF_000313135.1 Acanthamoeba castellanii str. Neff
GGCTGGCTGCTGTGCGCGTGCGTTATGCTGATTCATTGGCTCGCGCTTCTGTTTCTCTTCCTCGAGAGCGGACCCCAGAACTACCACATCGATTGGGGTACTTGCCCATTTTATTTCTCTCTTTTATCCTTTTATCGCAATACTACTTTATTATTCTTTGCACATCTTTTACAAAACTTTTATTTATTTATTTTTTCCATGATTCTCCAGACGACCGGCAAGGGCTGCGAAGGTCGTTGGGCCTGCTCTACTACGGGCTGCCCACCGTCGACGCCGATGACTGCGACATGGCCCGCTGCTTCAGCCACGACCGGTACCCCACCACCTGCCTCTTTTTCATCTTCCTCCTGCCGCACCTTCCTTAGCCCAGCCTAGGTTGCCTCAGAATTGTCAACGTAACATGACACCAACTTCTATTCAATTTATTTAAATTATATTTATTATCATTCCAATTTTTAATCTTTTCCCATTTTCTTTACGTAAACAGCCGATGCGGCACTTCCCCGGACGATTTCACCATCGCCCTCTATCCACCGGGCGCCGGTCTAGCCATACAGGGCCTCGACGGCGCCCCGGTCGTGCCCTCCAAGTGGTGGATCGACACACGCGCCGCCCTCGTACGCTCTCGCCGTCGCCCTCGCGCCTTGCTCTCTGCGGCTCTGCGGCTCTCTGCGGGCAATTCGCCGTCAGCTGACTTTTATTTTACCAAACTTGCGGGCCAAACGTGCACTACTGCAGAGGGCCAGCAAGTACTTTGTGGAGGACCCGGAGAAGGCGTGCGTGCTGGTCCCCAATTTCGAGCACACGCTGGCCTCCAACGAGATGGGCACGTCGCTGGTCATCGCGCAGACCCTGCGCAGCCTGCCCACCTGGGAGCGCTACGGCGGACCAGGTATATTTTTATATATATATATTCCCTGCGTGCGTGTGTGTCGTGTGTCATGTGTCATGTGTGTCTGTATGTGTGTGCGGTCGTGCGTGTGTGCGGTCGTGCGTGTGTAGTGTTCTCTAACACGCGAGAAACACGTGCATCCAGGATTCAACCACCTGCTGTTCAACAAGCACGATGACGTGGGCGTGGAGTACGACCCGGCCTACGCCATGGTGGCCAAGGTCGGGTGGTCCACGGGCCACTACCGGCCGGCCTTCGACATCTCCCTCAACCCGCCCTGCGGCAAGGGCCGGCCGGGGCTCAAGGACGCCGCCGGCCACGTCGTGCCCACCTGGTGGGCCAACCCCGACCGGAAGCGCGAGAACAAGTACTTCCTCACCTTCCTCGGCACCATGCGCAACTACCCGCTGCGTCGCGCCATCGCCGAACGCTTCCACGACCCCGACAACGGCGTCATCATCCAGGTATGTGAACAATGTCGCGCTGGCACAACCCGTTCGTGTTTGACATTCTTCTTCCGGAATTGCTGACCCACCCTGGCCGTGGTGCATGTCTCGCAGACGTCGGTGGAGGAGCAGATCGGCGGCAAGCCCAGTGTGGAGGTGGAGTACCTGGACACGCTCTTCCACACCCAGTTCACGCTGTGCCCTCGCGGCCGTGCCCTCTATTCCTATCGCACCACCGAGGCCATTGCTGCGGGTTCGTAAAACCACTGCGACAGGCTGGGCGAGCACACAACGCGACGGAGGCCACTACTCGTTTAATATGGATGCTGACGTCATGCTGCTGCCGTGCTTCTTCTTCTTCCCCACCAGGTGCGATTCCGGTCATTCTGGGCGACGGCTACGCCTTCCCGTACAACGAGCTCATCGACTGGCGCAGCTTTGCGGTCATCTTGCCCGAGTCGTCGTGGGAGACGATGATGGACGTGCTGCGCAGCTTCACCAGCGAGGAGATCGCGCGCATGCGAAGGAATATGGGCATCGCCTATAACAAGATCTTCAAGAACGACAGCACGTTGGTACGAACACACACGCACACGCACGCGCACGCGCACGCGCACGCGCACGCGCACACGCACGCGCGCACACACACAACACGCTGAGCAATCAATCTTTGTTGTGAACACAGATGGACACCACGCTCGATATCCTGCGGATGAACATCTACAGACAACGCGGCGGAGGCCACTACTCGTTCGGCCAGTTCAAACACGTCGCTGCCCATCCCTTCGGCCACCCGCTCTACTTCTCTCCCGAGGAACACAGCGCCCGGTAGCGTGGTGCGGCGTAAACGAAGGAAAAGAACAATAAAAAAAAATATTTATCTGTACAGATCGCATCGGTGAAGGGGACGTAAGGGACCAGCTGGGGGGGGGGGTCAAGGCAGAATGAGCAAAATAGAAAGCTTTGTTGTTCTGAGTACAAAATAAATGGTTTTGATGGTCCTGTTCACTACTGGACAGTCCATCGCTTGGGGTTGGGCAGCCAACACAAGCCCTGCTCCATGAGGACAGCCTACACGAAGAGCGGAGGAGGTGAAGGTGAGCCCCACGAAAAGAATTATTTGAGGCGCAGTTGGAAAAACGTGTAGCTGCACGTACCCAGATGTAGACGCCGGCGTATTCGTAGATGTTGGGCGTCGACGAGGGAACGAAGTTGCCGGTGACGCCACAGATGGCCTCGCCCACGGGCATCTGCCCCTCGGCGGCATGGTCGACCATCCACTGCAGTCGCTTGCGCACAACCTCGCGCGGGCTCTCCTTGAGCATGATCGCCTGGTAGTCGATCGGCTTCTGCACCACCTTCTTCTGCTGCCCCTCGGCGGCGGCGGTGGCGGCGACCAGCGGTGGCAGCACCTCAGGCACGGCGTCGATCTCCTCCGACGCCGCCTCCTTGCCCTTACATTCCTCCTGCAAACAAACAGCGCAGGAGGTGACGTCAGCAAAGAAACAAAAGAGAAAAGGAAAAATAAACATGCTTGGCATACCTGTGTGG
>NW_004457498.1:57572-59218 GCF_000313135.1 Acanthamoeba castellanii str. Neff
CGACAGGACGGGTGGGGTCGAGGGCGAGGGCGACGGTGATGGTGAGAAGATGGGCCAGGTTGAGGTTGACGGCTGGGGTGAGGGCGAGAGGACTAGCAGCTCTGGCGTTGGAAGCGGGCAACCTCCAACATGTTGTTTGAATTGCGCTGCAGACATCCATCGACCACAGGAGCAGAAGCAAAGTCGATCCATCTTTTTGTGGCAACAAAGAGAAAGAAACCAAAGGAAATCGCAAAGCTATTTCTTGTCGACTGATGACGAACCATTACTCAACTGGCGGAAGCCGCCTTAAATAATAAAATCGCACAACACGTCTGTTTTATATTTTATATTTTATTTATTTTGACATAAAAGATTAAAAAGAAAGGAACCGCACGACACGAGCCATGCACAAGATGAGGTATATGCTTCGGCTGGAGGAGGAGAATCAGACGCCTCGTCTCTTCGACGCCCTCTACCCTTTCCGGCAAAGCAACGCCGAGGGGGCGAGCAAAATCGATGCAAATCGGACACTTCTTCGGGAACAGCCTTCGCGCACCAAGTGGGTGCGCAATCGAAGGGAGCAGTTCGTGCAGCACCAGCATCTCCTCCGCCGGCTTGTCCGCGCCGCGCCCGCCGCCAATATTGGAGATGAAGATGTGGATGAAGATGGAGATGGAGATGAAGTTGACAATGACAGCGCGACGACTCGAACTCGCAAGCGAAAGAGGCGTGCAGCAGCTTCTTCCTCTTCGCCATCTTCTACTACTTCGACTTCTGCCACGACCAGCGGCCTGTGGGAGGAGGCGGCCCGATTGCTCCCCACACCCTTCGCCCTGGAGAAGGGCACTCTCCGCTCCTTGCGCGACCTCAACACGCGGGTGGGTCTCGAGGTGGTCCGCAACACGCAGCCGCCGCGCGGCGCCCACCAGCTCGCGCAGCACCTCGCCCACGCCTACCCCGTCCTGGTACCACCACTGCTCCTCCCCTACCCTTCAGGGCTTTGTCTGACGCTCTTTGTGGTGCGCGTGTGCGTGTGCGTGTGCGGTGGTGTGTGCGTGTGCGGTGGTGTGTGTGCGTGTGCGGTGGTGTGTGTGCGTGTGCGGTGTGTGTGTGTGGTGTGTAGATGGGTCCACTGGCATTGGAGAGGGCGTTCACGCTCGCCGGTCAGTCCCGATGGCGCGATGCATACGACTCCCTCGAAAAGTAATCTATTCACCCTACATTCTTCGCACTTGAGCGCGACACAGCATGCAGACGCGGCACGCAACACGATATCTAACGGCTTGTGCCGTGTGGTGGTTGGGCGTGGTGCGTGTGGTGGATGGTCAGCTTTCTGATCACGCCGGGCTTTCGATCGAATCCACTTTATGGGTCCTACTGCGGGATGTTCCTGTTCATCCTCTCCTCGGCCTCCCGTACCCACGGTGCGCATGCACGCACGCACGCACGCACGCACGCACGCAACCTTGCGACACTAACGCCACACACTAATGGTGTTCACACGCGACCACCAAACTTACTCCTTCACTTTTGGCGCAGAGGAGGAGTGGGAAGATGACGGCGATAATCGCAGCGAGGCGTACAAGCAGCTCCTGCAAGCCAGACAGCACCTCGAGACGGCGACGGCCCTGCACGACGGCCCCGCGCTCCTCCATTTCCTTGCC
>NW_004457498.1:59243-66746 GCF_000313135.1 Acanthamoeba castellanii str. Neff
TGCTCCATGAGGACAGCCTGCACAAAGAGCGGAGGAGGTGAAGGTCAGTCTCACAAAAAGAAAGATATTTGAGGCGCAGTTGGAAAAAGTGTAGCTGCACGTACCCAGATGTAGACGCCGGCGTATTCGTAGATGTTGGGCGTCGACGAGGGAACGAAGTTGCCGGTGACGCCACAGATGGCCTCGCCCACGGGCATCTGCCCCTCGGCGGCATGGTCGACCATCCACTGCAGTCGCTTGCGCACAACCTCGCGCGGGCTCTCCTTGAGCATGATCGCCTGGTAGTCGATCGGCTTCTGCACCACCTTCTTCTGCTGCCCCTCGGCGGCGGCGGTGGCGGCGACCAGCGGTGGCAGCACCTCAGGCACGGCGTCGATCTCCTCCGACGCCGCCTCCTTGCCCTTACATTCCTCCTGCAAAAACAAACAGCGCAGGAGGTGACGTCAGCAAAGAAACAAAAGAGAAAAGGAAAAATAAACATGCTTGGCATACCTGTGTGGCCGCGTCTTCGAGGATGCGCTCGTACTCGAGCTCGGCGAAGGCGGTGAACATGGTGACGACGCCCCACGGCGGGGTGGGACCGCCGGCCTCCATGCCGCCGGGCGAGAAGATCGAGTCGTAGAAGAAGGGATCGCCGGCGTAGCGGCCGATGCCGTAGCCGCGCTGGGTGAGCTCCTTGCGTACGTGGGCCAGGTGGTAGACGGCGCGCTTGGGGTCGCCGACGCCCAGGTAGACTACCGCCACGGACGAGCCGTCGAGCCGCTCGTCGGTGGCGCCGTCGGTCGAGGCGATGCAGCGCATGTAGTACCCGCCGCGGCCGTCCGCGTCCTCCTTCCACAGGTGCGTCTCGATCGCGTTCTGCACCTGCTTGGACCGCTCCTGCATAAAGCGCGCCCTGTCCTTATCGCCCCACACCTCCTCCAACGTCGCTGCACACACACGACACTCACTTATCAGCACACGACACACACCACACGACACGACAACATGAGCGCACACGACACGCACGTGGGGTTAAATAATAAGGTTGGTACCGGCGGCTTGGAGGCCAGCGGCGGCCATGGCCTGGGTGAAGGTGAAGTAGGCGGTGGGCATGTTGCCGCCGGTGTGCGGGTGCGACGACTCCTCCCAGATGGAGTAGTCGGCCGGCGCGAAGCCGTGCATGCCCACGCCGTAGCCCAGGAAGTTCTCGATGTCGCGCACGCCGTGCTTGACCTTCTCCAGGAACGACGTGCACCTCGTCAACTGTGCACATCACGAGAAGTAGAAGAGAGAGAGAGAAGAGGTGAAGTCAGCACAGTCGCGCAGCTCTGGTGAAGTTGAGCTGAAGAGAAAAGAGAGAGAGCGCGTACGCGGTAGTGGTGGTAGACGCCCACCAGGAACGCTCCGGCCGAGTCGAACTGGGGATCCACAAAGCCCACCGGCTCACCCGTCCAGTACGACTGTAATTTAAAAATAAATAAATAAATAAATAAAATTATCGAGGTAGTCATTTGAATAATTAGTAAATAAAAATTGATAATGAATAAATATGAAAATAAATAGAAGGAAAAAAAGGACGTACGTAGCAGGTGTGGAAGCCCTGGCGGCCCCAGCGGAGGTGGCACGAGGCGGCCCAGACGAAGAAGGCGCGCGCCTCCTCGTGGTAGCCGGCGGCGTCGAAGATCATGGCAGCGAACATGCCGTCGCGCATCCAGGTCTTGTAGAGGTAGGCCGGGTGGAACGAGGCCACGATGCAGCCGACGGTCGGGTTCTGCGCGTTCTTCATCATCAGCACCGAGTGCTTGTAGAGGCGCTCGTGCTCCGGGTCGGTGAACTTGGGCTGCTTGCCCTTGGCCAGGAAGTAGGCGTAGGCCGCCTGGGTGCGGTCGATCCAGTAGGCGGGCGGCTGGGCCAGCGCGCGCTTGCACGTCGCGACGGCCTTGTCGTAGGCGGTGTGGAGGGTGCGGAAGAAGTAGAGGTCGAGCGACTGGCCGGCCGCCAGGGTCTCGCTGACGACCAGGCCGAGCGACACCTGCAGCTCCTCGGCCACGAGCTCCTTGCCCAGGTGGCCCTCCTTGTGGATGAACTGCGACAGCGGCGACGTGGCATCGGTGGCCTGCCCGACCTGGTACGACGACACGGCGTTGGCGTCCCACGTGCCCATCGTGAAGTAGCCCTGGCCGCTCTTGGTCTCGTCCACCATCCACAGCGGGACGCTCTCGTACGTGTTGAACCAGCCCCACTGCTTCACCTGCGGCGCGTCCGCGTTCTTCTCCGTCACCACATAGTCGAGCAGCTGCACACTATAACCCACACACGCACACGCACAGTGAGCACGACAAGCACACGCACACGCACACGCACACGCACAGTGAGCACGACACTCACGACACGCACACGCACGACACGACACGACACGCGAGAGGGAAGAAGAAGGTACTCGGCGGTGGACGGCCCCTTGGAGGACTGGGGGAGCGATACGCTGTAGCGGACGATGTAGAACTCCTCCTGGGGCGGCAGGTAGTAGGACCGCTTCATGGTGAACGGCAGCGGCTTGCCGTCGTAGGTGTCGATGTGGTTCTCGAACTCGCCCGTCTCCTTCAGGAACACTCGGCCGTCCCACTGCACGCGTGCAATGGCGATCGTTCCCACCATCGGTGAGCACACACTGTACACACCGCACACGCACGACACGCGCAGATGGAGGCACGCACGAGGCTAGGGTCGCTGTAGAGGGTGCCGTTGACGCGCATGGCGAAGCTCTCTTCGGAGATGGCCGACTTGGCCCAGTTGTTCTCGGCGCGCCGCATGCCCGTGACGCCCGGCGAGCGCATGGGCTTCTGGTTCGGGTTGTCCCTGGGTCCGGCCCACGTGATCGTCAAGTCCTGCACAACGCCACCATTTATTATTAATTTTATTATTATATTCATGAATGAAACATATATATATGTTCTACTATTTATGTCACTTTACATGTAAATATATGAATATGTTTCTGGGTGGCTACGCCGCGGTCAGTACCTTCCAGTTGGAGAGGATCATGGAGGGGAAGGAGAAGTCCGAGTGCGGCTTCGTGTAGGCATTGTTGCTGCTCATGTTGTGTTGGCCTTGTTGTGTGGTTGTCTGGTAGTACGGCAAAAAAACTAGCCGTTACATCGAACAGCAAAAGATGAACATGAGCCAAGTCAGTACCACCAAGACAGTGACAAAAGAACATGGAGCAAAGGAAGGAGAGGACTGTACCCAGTGTAGAGGCAATTCAAGATGAATTGAGAAAATGGAAAGATTTTTACAACAGAAAAGGAGTTCGAGTAGGAAGAGTAGGAGGAGGCTTCTCGTGGGGGGCTTGTTGCTGGTGTGTGTGTGTGCAAACGCAGCGGAGTGTGTGAAGAAATAATGAGGCGAGGGCCAAAAAAATAAAATAAAAAGGGGCTCGGAGTAAACTGAAATTCCTCTCAGTTGTCCGGAGATAACAACGTTCGGCCTATCCTTTGGTCGGGATTTCTGTTGTTTGCTTCGGTTGGTCGCTCGAGCGGCCGCACACTGAGGTCCTTCTGCGCCAGCGTGCCAAGTTAGATGAAAATGAGGTCGAGAAGTGGTGGAAAGCGATTGCAAGCAAAGGCTGAACTGTGTTCACCGGAACGAGCGCAGCAATGCAACCCCCAAGCCGGCCAGTTTGCACTTATTTGGTTTAAAATAACAAAATCGCAAATCACAACGTCTTGTTTTATATTTTATGTTTATATTTTTTTGACGTAAAAGATTAAGGAACCGCACGACACGAGCCATGCACAAGATGAGGTATATGCTTCGGCTGGAGGAGGAGAATCAGACGCCTCGTCTCTTCGACGCCCTCTACCCTTTCCGGCAAAGCAACGCCGAGGGGGCGAGCAAAATCGATGCAAATCGTACACTTCTTCGGGAACAGCCTTCGCGCACCAAGTGGGTGCGCAATCGAAGGGAGCAGTTCGTGCAGCACCAGCATCTCCTCCGCCGGCTTGTCCGCGCCGCGCCCGCCGCCAATATTGGAGATGAAGATGTAGATGAAGATGGAGATGGAGATGGAGATGAAGTTGACAATGACACCGCGACGACTCGAACTCGCAAGCGAAAGAGGCGTGCAGCAGCTTCTTCCTCTTCGTCATCTTCTACTACGTCGACTTCTGCCACGACCAGCGGCCTGTGGGAGGAGGCGGCCCGATTGCTCCCCACACCCTTTGCCCTGGAGAAGGGCACTCTCCGCTCCTTGCGCGACCTCAACACGCGGGTGGGTCTCGAGGTGGTCCGCAACACGCAGCCGCCGCGCGGCGCCCACCAGCTCGCGCAGCACCTCGCCCACGCCTACCCCGTCCTGGTACCACCACTGCTCCTCCCCTCCCCTCAGGGCTTTGTCTGACGCTCTTTGTGGTGCGCGTGTGCGTGTGCGTGTGCGGTGGTGTGTGCGTGTGCGGTGGTGTGTGGTGTGTAGATGGGTCCACTGGCATTGGAGAGGGCGTTCACGCTCGCTGGTCAGTCCCGATGGCGCGATGCATACGACTCCCTCGAGAAGTACTTCTAACCCTACATTCTTCGCACTTGAGCGCGACACAGCATGCAGACGCGGCACACAACACGATATCTAACGGCTTGTGCCGTGTGGTGGTTGGGCGTGGTGCGTGTGGTGGATGGT
Organism: Acanthamoeba castellanii str. Neff; assembly: GCF_000313135.1. NCBI lineage: Eukaryota > Discosea > Longamoebia > Acanthamoebidae > Acanthamoeba > Acanthamoeba castellanii. The sequence goes on from NW_004457498.1 coordinate 63,895, forward strand.
CAGCTTTCTGATCACGCCGGGCTTTCGATCGAATCCACTTTATGGGTCCTACTGCGGGATATTCCTGTTCATCCTCTCCTCGGCCTCCCGTACCCACGGTGCGCACGCACGCACGCAACCTTGCGACACTAACGCCACACACTAATGGCACACGCGACCACCAAACTTACACCTTTCACTTTTGGCGCAGAGGAGGAGTGGGAAGAGGACGGCGATAATCGCAGCGAGGCGTACAAGCAGCTCCTGCAAGCCAGACAGCACCTCGAGACGGCGACGGCCCTGCACGACGGCCCCGCGCTCCTCCATTTCCTTGCCAGCGTACCCTGCTCCCCTTCCCCCTTTCCCTCACGCGCGCATCCCACCTCTCCCACCGCACCAGACTCACCTTTGTGTGCCGCGTGTCGCGTGTCGTGTGTCGTGTGTCGTGTGTTGTGTGTCGTGTGCTGTTTTCTTACCGGGGCAGACGATGGTGCTTACGGGTGACGCCGAACAGGCGCTCGAAACGGTGCGTGCCTATTGCCGTCTGCACCCTCGCGACCCGCACGGACTCAGGTATGTTATTTTATTTAGAAATTTAGTTATTTGTTTAATTTGGGATTTGTAGCAGCCGAGTAATTTTTATCTATTTTAATGCAAACAAATAAATAAAATAAAACAGGCTCCAGCTCGAGCTGACGAGCAGATACGGCGACGAGGACGACCGCGTGACGCTGCAGCTCGACAGCGTCAGCTCGCTCCTTGAGCTCGACCCGGCGTCCATGCCCGGACTCGCCGCGACGCTGGACCTCTATGCGAAGGGTACGTCCACGTCCACGTCAGTCCTCTGCCCACACACTCTGAGCAACCGCCCTTATAAGCTCATCGGCCCGCACTCATGGTGGTGGTCCACGATCGTGCCAGATCACCTGTCGCTGGCCGAGGCCATCAAGCGGGTGGCCCGGCTCGTGGAGCTCATCCCCGGCGACGAGTCCCTGTGGGCGCTCCTCTGGCAGTCCCTCGAGCAGCTGGCACAGCACCATCTCACGCCCGTACGCCCTCGGCGTGTAGCCACTACTAATTCTGTAATTTATTTATTTATTTATATTGATTTGATTATTTGTATTATAGGTGGAATTATGTGATGATTATAATTCTAATAGTAATTACAATTAAAATCATCGTTTACTGCTTTGCTTCGCAGGAGCAAGAGGCCGACCTGGCGGCGTTTTGGGAGGAGAGGAGGGGCTGGTGGGCCACCCACTACTTCCACCTCGCCCTGGCCTCGCGCCTCGGACTGTGCAGCGAAACGCAGCTCTACTACCGGGCGCTCTGCTCGCGGGTGATCCTCAACGACGGCAACGACGACGACGAGTCCGCCTTCGTGCGCGCCGTTCGAGGACTGCTCGCGCCCGCCGCGGACTCGGAGGGGGATGAGGAGGAGGAGGAGGAGGTGAAGCGGGAGGCCGAAGAGGGTGCGTGGGGCCTCCTCTTCGTGCCGCCGCCCTATATCTTCGGGCGCCCGGACAGCCGCACCGGCCACGCCGGAGAGCCGCCCGCCAGACGCCGATGCCGACGCCGACGAGTACGTAGAACTCGATGACGACGCCGACGACCAACTCGATGACGAGGAGAGGCCGACGGAGGCGGTGATGCGAGATCAGGCAAAGCCGGAGGACGGCAGCAGCGGACGCCAACAACCGCCAGCGTGGCTGCAGCTGCGCGATCGGAAGCGCGAGGCGGCGCGACGCCAAGAGGAGGCATCCACCGCGTACGCGCGGCGCGAGGAAGACAACGACGACGACGACGACGACGACGACGACGACGACGACGTCGACGAACAGCAGATGAAGCTCCTGCGACACAGGCAGTCCTGCGTCTGCTGTGGCATGCGACCCCGGCAAGGTACCTTGCACCACCTGCACCCTCGTTCTCTTCTCTGACGCTTTGTCTACGCTCTTGTCCTGATGCTCGAATGGCGGACCCGCAGCCCACCATTGTCTGCACCTGTGGGGCAAGTGCCGGTGCTGTCGCCGAGAAGAGGGCGGCACCTACGGCGAGGAGGACCTATCAGACTCAGATGAAGATGAAGACGATGACGACGGTGATAGCGCGTGCTGAGTGCACTTGCGACCAAAGCATGAAAAAGAGTTTTTCTGTTTTGTATTTTATTTCTTTTATATTGTAATTATTACTTATTTATTGGACTCATTTCTTGCCAGAAAAATGCTGCGGGTGGCTGGTTCAGGAGAAGAAGGGGGCGATCTGGTAGTGCCGTTCGCGTCGTGTCTGTTCGATGTGCTGGGCCTGCCGCAGGACGCCCACAGCCATCCGTCGGTCATCCTGGATCAGTCTCACCTCCCGGATGGAATCGAAGAGGAGGACAACGAATTGGGTCTGGTGCTGCGTTTGAGGCTCGCAGGCGAGGGGGAGGCCGGGGGCGTGCCGCTCGGTCACGCCACCGACTGCCCGGCCCGACAGATGCAGCTGCGCCAAATCGAGGCCCTGCCCTCCACAGACGTGCTCGACCGAGATCGATTCAGGAAGCCGCGGGTGCAGATTGGCGTCGTAGTCCTCATCGAAGCGCACGACCACGGTACCCTCATCTCGATCCATCCATCCACCGTGACACACGCCGCACACGCTCAACCACATACGTGGTAGATGGAACGAAGGTGCTGGTAACCAGACGAAGGAACGATGCGTTCATCTTCCCCTCGGTGTGGGTGCTGCCGGGCGGCCACGCCGAGAAGGGCGAATCCCTGCTGCACGCCGGCAAGCGCGAGGTCGAAGAGGAGACCGGTACGCACCGCACACGCACCACCGCACACGCCTCGCCGCACAGCACCTTTGAGGCGACCTTTGTCGACACGAGG
>NW_004457498.1:66761-68721 GCF_000313135.1 Acanthamoeba castellanii str. Neff
TGGAGGAGGTCTGTTGGTGCTGTCGGTTGAGCGAGGCCGAGCGGATCTTCTTGATGGTCTTTTGGTCCTTCTCCTTGAGGTTGATCTGGTCCTTCTTCCGCACCTCGTGCAGGTTGATGGGCGGCACGGCGCCGGCTCCGGCGCCAGCAGAGGCTGCGACGATGATTGCATTCCTCACATTGTTGGTGCTGAGGCTGTGCTCCTTGTTGAGCCGTCGGCCTTCGATCATGGCCGTGGTCCTGGGCGACGCCGGCGGTGACGCGTGCGACGAAGAGAGCGAAGACGACAAGAACGAAGACGAAGACGAAGATGATGGTGGTTGTGCGCGCGGCGAGGGGAGCGACGGGCGCTCGCGAAACTCGACGACGTCGGGAGTCGAGGCGAGCTGGGGCAGCGGGCCGCCGCCGATCGTCGCGCTTCGCTGCTTCTTCCCCGTGCGCCGGCTGGCGAACATCTTGTCGAGCGAGCCGCCCGACAGCGACGCCTGGATCGGACCCATCGTCGCCCCTGCCGTCGCCGACGTTGTCGACGGCCTTGACTCACCGTTGTCGTCGGCGACAGCTCGGCCCGACGGGGGCTTGTACTCGCGCGCCGTGAGACTGCCCGCGTGGGTGCTGCTCGTGAGCGAGGCCGACACGGCCGCAGCCGCGGCTCCGTTGGTCCCGCGAGCCGTTAGGCTCCCACTGCGAAACAGCCGCACCCCGCTGCCGCCCCTGGTACCGAGCCCGCCGCTGGCGTTGCCATTGACAACCGAATCGCCGCCGCCGGTGGTGGTGGTGGGCTCCTGGGCCGAACCGGCCGCCGGCGGGTTGGCCTGGCGCTTGAGAAAGAGGAGCTTGAACTCGTTGAGCAGGGCCGCATTGCCGCCGGTCTCCTTGGTGAGCACGTCCAGCACGGCCTTGCGCGACGCCGGTGTGAAATCGTTGGGGTAGTTCTTGGCCCATATGCGCATAAACTCCAGGATTCTGAGAGCGCAGGACACGAGACGACACGACACACGACACAACGCACAACGCACAACGCACAACGCAGAGAAAAGATGTAAGTTGAAGGCTGCGTGATGAGTGCGGGAGAAGAGGTAAGGTAACCTTTCGGCGTGGTGCTTCTTGCGCGTGTCACCGTCGAGCCGCCACGAACACGCCTTACGATACCTGTGGCGCAGCACCGCACACACAAGAGATCGCATAAGACGCGGAGAGTCAGGGCAAAAGGGCAAATGAAGAGAAGACGAGGTGGGACGGTCGAGTACTCTTCGGCCCACAGCAGGGCGAGATCGTTCTTGGGTGTGAGGACCATGGGGTAGCTCAGCAGGAATGCCTCCATGTCCGCTGTACTTCCAAAACAACAACAATCAATAGATAATAGATAATAATAAATCAAAATAATTGGAAGGGAATTAAAAATGAAATCAAAAAAGGAAGAACGAAAACGACAAAGAGGAGGGCCGGGGGGGGGGAAGAGGAGATGTGACAAAGCGATTTTGTGGAGACCGGAGATGATTGGGAGGAGTTAGAAGGTGCACGCTACCGTCATTGACGCTGGTCATAACCAAACGGGCCGTGCGATCGAATATTTCATCTTTGCCGGGTGATGGCGTTCCGTTGCTCATCTCCTTGTCTTCTTGCGGTGGTTGCTGTGGTACCTCACCACCGAATCTCCCTCCAACTTCTCTTCGTGGCTGTCCTTCTCTCTCGTCAGGTTGTTGATGATGGTACTAGTTCTTCTCCCTGTCGTGGTTCGATCGTTTTGCCCACCTCCTGCTGTGGCTCCCTCTTCAGTTCCTTCCCGTCCGCCAGTTGGGTTGGGGTACTACCAATGCGGCCACGGCCCAGTAGTACGCTTCGCTATTTGAAATTTCAGTACGAACTCCACTGTGCTGCGAAATTTCCTGATGTGTAGCACAGAGACCATGAAGTTCAAACAGAGGCTCCGGGATGCAGATGCACTCTCACCAACCAGG
>NW_004457498.1:68767-76020 GCF_000313135.1 Acanthamoeba castellanii str. Neff
CTCCACAGACGTGCTCGACCGAGATCGATTCAGGAAGCCGCGGGTGCAGATTGGCGTCGTAGTCCTCATCGAAGCGCACGACCACGGTACCCTCATCTCGATCCATCCATCCACCGTGACACACGCCGCACACGCTCAACCACACACGTGTAGATGGAACGAAGGTGCTGGTAACCAGACGAAGGAACGATGCGTTCATCTTCCCCTCAGTGTGGGTGCTGCCGGGCGGCCACGCCGAGAAGGGCGAATCCCTGCTGCACGCCGGCAAGCGCGAGGTCGAAGAGGAGACCGGTACGCACCGCACACGCACCACCGCACACGCACCACCGCACTCGCCGCACACGCACCACCGCACTCACCGCACACGCGCAGGTGTGGTGCTGGCGGACGAGGATATGCGGTTGTGCGGGCTGTGGGAGTCGTGCTATCCGGCGCAGGTGGACCACGGCCCGATGAAGAAGCACCACCTGGTCGTCTTCTACCGCGCCATCGTCCACAAGCCCACCACCGACCTCTCCCTCCACCTCCAAGAGGAGGTCCACACCCGCGCGCCTTCCCCTCTCGCCCACCTCTCTCTCACAGTGCGTGCGTGTGTGGTGGTGCGTTCGTGTGTGTGCGGTGGTGCGTGTGCGGTGCGTAGGAGGTGGACGGCGCGTGCTGGATGAGCATGGCGAAGCTTGCGGAGTGGATTGAGGTGGAGGAGACGAAGGAGAAGGTGCTGGCCGAGATCCGCCGAGAGCGCGGGCAGAGCAGCCAGCGCGACTACTTTGCGCCCGAGGTGCTGGCGGCCTTCAAGCAGCGCATTCCAGGCGACCACGGCGGCGGCGATGGCGGTGGCGAGGCCGATCGGCAGCTGGTGTCGATCCGCTTCAATCACCAACCGGGTCAGGAGCGGAAGCAGCTGGGTCCGCACAGCTACGACATGCGGGAGGAGTGGCTCGCGCTGGGCCACCGCTTCGTACTCAAGCACCTGCTCGACGAGGTCGCACGGTTATAGTAATGCGCACTACAGCACTGGAGTCCACACCACAGCACACACGTACGACATCCACAGCACACAGCGCACAGCATAACACAGACAACACACACACACACACACGCCAACGTGTTGCAGCTTCATCACAGAGTGGATGCTTTTTTTCTTCCCCTACGCTCTGTTTACTAGTGGTACACTACCGATGCACGGTGGTCTGAGGCTCAGTTGGGCGCGTCGGTGAGGATGGTGTAATTGGCCGGGAACCAGCCGCTCTGTTCCAAGAAAAGAACGAAGAAGAACGAAGAATGAGAAACGGCAGCGAGAAAGGGAGAGGGGGGGGGAGTGGAAAAGGAAAGGTACCTTGGGCTTCCTCCTGAGCTTCTTCTTGCTGATGATGGTGCCGAAGAGCACGTTCTCGTCCTCCTTCATTTCCGTGACGTAGATGATCGCTCCCTTCTTGAAGCTCAATTGATCTATAAAAACGAAGAGGTGCATGAGTAAGAAGAACGAAAGCGACGGTTAGCACCGGTGAGAGGGGGGGGGTTAACACCTTTTGCTCTGGTTCGGTGGGAGTGAATGGCGCGGACGTAGCCGCTTTCCTCGTCGAGCACGGCCTGGCGGATGGCGGCTTCGCTGGTGTCGCCGCTCAGCCTGCTCCGCTCCCGCTCAATGCGCCGGCTCACCATCTCCTGCCGCTTCCGCTCTATGCGTTCGCGCCAGCCGCCGCGCTTCTTGCCGTCGCCGACATCGCCATTGCCGCCGTTGTTGTCGTCGTCATCGGGCGTCGACTGGGCACCGAAGCGGGCGGCGTCGAGCGGGTCCTTCAGGTTGCCCTGGCTGTCGCACAGCGCAACGTGCGAAGCCGGCACGAGGCCTTTGCTCCGGTCCTGCTTTTCAGCCTCCCACCACCCGCTCTCGTCTTCTCCATCGTAGTCTATTGTTTAACACACACACACCGCACACACAAACCACACACACGACACACACGACACACACACACACACAGAGAGAGAGAGAGGCGTCAGAGCGGAGGAGAAGCGAACTGGGTCGGCTGGCGTCCGGTCGGTACCGAGAAGAAGAATGAGTTCGCCTTGCTTGAGACTGAGTTCGCCATCCTCGTGGGCGCCGTACGACTCGAGCGCCTTGACCCACACTTTGCCTTCGCCTTCCTCTTCGTCGCATTCCTGAATGCGACCACCGTCTTAAGTCAGTTTGTCCGCCCCACGCACACGCACCACCGCACACCGCACGCACACGCACCTCGGCGTCGATTTCGTCTTCGCTTTCGTCGTCGTTATCGTCGTCGTCATCCGACACGGCGGCGGCGGCGGCGCTGCGGCAGAGCGCATCGGGCTTCTGGCCGGCCATGTTGCGCATCAGCAGGTGGGCCATCCGCTCGTGGAACGATCCGCTGATGTTGGACGGCATCGCCACCGGGCCTCGGACCGGAGCCGCCGCAGTCACTGGCGGTGCTGCTGACGTCACCACCGCCTCCACCGGCCGTGGTGCGGGGATTGGCTGGAGCGGACGCGAGAGATTGGACGGGATCGTTGTAGTGGTGGTGGGGTGCGCCTTGCGGTGGAGCGGCATCGAGGGACCCATCGTGTGCCGCGGGGACAGAACGGGCGGCGTCCGCGTTGCGCCCGGTTGCGGCGGCGCGGCCGGGTCGCATGGAGGTCCGACGGCGATGGGCCGGCTGGGCTTGGGCGGTGGGACCGGGCGGGCAGCGGCGGCGGCGGGGTGCACCGGAGTCGCCGATGCGGAGGAGGCGAGCGTCGCAAAGAGGTGCGGGTGCGTCGACAAAGGTGTCGACGACGGCGTTGTCGACGATGCGCTCGAGCCCAGCCGCCCCACCGGCACCACCGGCCGCCCCGATGGCTGCTGCGGCTGGGGTGGTGAGGGCCGCGGCTGCGTGGCCACCGGGTGCATGGAGAATCGGCGCGGGGAGGTGGCAGCGCTGCTGGAGGTAGTGGTGCTGGTGCTAGTGCTGGTGCTGCTCGCTGGTGGCTCGGGGCTTCCCGCGCGCGGCGACGAGGGCACGGGCAGCGTGACGATCGGCGGCGTCGTTTGGAAGGTGGGCACCTGCATCGGCTTCAGGATCCGCACGGGAGGCCGCGGTTGCTGCGTGGGCGAGGGCGAGGGCGACGGCATCGCAGCCGCGGGCTGAGCTGCAGCCGCAGGCGTGGGCGTCGGAGTTGGAACGGAAGCCGGCGAGGGTTGTGGCGGTGCGTTTCCCCGCGGGGTGTGAGAGGGAGTGGTGCTGGTGCTGGATGACGTGGACGAAGCGTCTTCATCTGTCCCGAACTCTTCGTCGGTGTAGGAATCGTCCTCGTCGACAGGCTCTTCGTGGTCTTCGCCTTTCGTCTCGATCGGGTTGCCGGCCGCGTCGATTTCCTGGACGTACTGGAACGGCACGAAGCCGAACTTGCCAGCGTAGGTGGCCTCCAGCCAGCCGTTGCCCGTCTCGCCGCCCTTGACGATCCATCCAGCCTGCGGTGGCGAGCATGAGCGCATAGGAGTTAGTAAATCGCGAAAGCGAAAGCGAAAGCGAAAAACAAAACGACGATTGGGCTTGGGAAGAAACCTGGATGGTCAGTTCGGAGGCACTCGATCCGGTGAAGTCGTACAAGACTCTATAGGTCCGATTCAGCCCCTCGACTCCATCCTCCTGCGACTGCTGGTGTTGCTGCTTCGCTTCGTTCTTTTCTGTCGCACCGTCGTCGTGTCTCTTCGCTTTCTCTTCGTTGTTGTGGCCGCGCTCCTGCACCACCCGCAGATCGTCGGCCGACCGCACGTTTCTGTCCTGCGCCGTCAGCGGCCGAGCACCGCCGGGGCTCTTTTCCAGGGCGCCGCCGGCTGAGATGACCCTCCGCGCCACGGACATCTCCTCCTGCCGCAAGTGAAGCGGCAGCGGGTGGCTGTGGTGGAGCGACGTCGCGGACTGCTCGGCGGGCTGCTGCTGGTGGCGCGGCTGGGCCTGGATTACGAACGATTGCAGTATCAGCTGCCGGTGCTGCTGCTGTGGCGAAAGGTTGCTGGGCTGCGGCTGCGAGCGCGAGCGCGTCCGCTGCTGAAGCTCCACTTGCGAGGCCGACAGCGACAGCGCCGGCTCCAGCGGCTGCCGCAATATCGGCTGCGACTGCGTGTGTCGAATAGTCTGGGCTTGAAGCTGCCGCTGTGGCTGTGGCTGCGGCTGCGGCTGCGGCTGCGGCTCTGGTTGAGCTTGCGGCTGCGGCTGGAGCTGCGGTTGCTGTTGCTTCTCAACGTTCTCTAGCCGTCGAATGAAGGTGCCCAGCTTGTCGGTGATAGCCCCCACCTCTCTGTTGTCTTGGGCCGGCGGCCGGCCGACAGTTTCAGCCACGACGGCGACGGTGGCGGGCTGCCGGGTCGCCACGTCCCGCTGCGACGAGGAGGGAGAGCTTAGGGGCGAGCCCGTGGGCGACCGGATCGTGGGCGGGGGCAGCTGCGCGCCTTTGGTGTAGGCCGGCGGCGGCGTGGGTCGCGGCGGCCGCCTCAGCGTGCCCACTCCCGACGGCGACGTCGACAACGGTGACGGCGATGACGAAGACAGCGAAGGCGACGATGAAGCGTTGCTCTTCTGCTGTTGCTGCTGTGCGGGCATGGAAGCGGAGAGACCCAGGCCGGGCATCGGTCTGGGCGCCCCCACCGGCGACGCCGAAGAAGCAGACAGGGACGACGCGAGCGACGGTGAAGCGGACGGAGAGGAGGAGGTGAAGTTGCGGAGGGTCATCGCCCGCGGGGCGGTTCCGGCAGTGGCGGCGGGCGAAGCTCCGCTCGTGGCAAGCGGCGACAGGCGAGGGTAGGTCTGCGCGGATGTGAAAGAGGAGGGGGAGGAGGATAGCTCGGTCGTTGAAGGCGGGGCGCTGTCGGAAGCCGTTGCGCCAAGGGCAGGCGGTGGAGGCAGACGCTTCGATCCTTTCTTCTTGGCCACCGGTTGCATCGTTACCGGTCGTTGTGGTGGATTGGGCTATCAATGATCACACACACACACACACACAGAGAGAGAGAGCGAGAAGATGTTAGACATTCGTTTACACTTCGTGGTTTGGTGCTTGAAAAAGGGCAGTACCCGTGACGGTGAGGCCTGTGGTGACGCACCGCCGGCTGGCAGCGGAAGATTTGGTGGCAGCGAAGAGAATGCCGAACTGGACGAGCTCAGCGGCGCTAGCCGAATCGGCGAAGGCGCCGGTGATGTAGTGCTGCTGGGCGAAGTAAGCGGAGGCTGGGGAGGGAGAGCTTTGGTGGGAGGCGGTATGGGCGCCACTCGTCGCATAGTGAGTCGGCTGTTTGGCGGTGGTTGCTGTTGTGGGCTCTGTAGCGGCGTGATTCTTCCTGGCGGTGCAGTCGTTCGCGGCGAAGGCGACACGGAAGTGGACGAAGAGGAAGAACCCAGTGCCGGCCCTGCAAGCAAGACTCAGACAGTCAGTCCATTGAACACAGCACCGATCGGCCGATCAAAAGAACGAAAAGCGATAAAGAACGAAAGAGAGCGAAAGAGATGAGTACTCATTGTAGAAGTAATGACGCGGGGCTTGGGCGGAGGCGTTGGGCGATTGGTGCCCGAAGAGGAGAGCGAGGAGGACAGCGGAGAGGAGTCAGCCGCGGGCGAAGAAGAAGTGCCGCCGCCAAAGTTGCGGAGCGTGGTCAGCTGGGTCGGCGCTGGTGAGGAGGAGAGCGAGGGCTTCATCGTTTCGTGCTGGTGGTCACGCGATGCCCTCATTGTCCCATAGCCGCGCATGTCGTCCACACTCCTCGCCGGCCTGCATGGTCGTAGCAGACAAATAATGATGTTTTTTAGATAAAAAAACATGTACGTGGTGGGTGGAGTTCATAAGGAGACCTCGGGAACGCGTGGGAAGGAGGTGCAAACGTGAGGCGGGAGAACCCCGGTAGATGGGGAAGATGATGAAGGTGAAGCGGAAGGACGGAAAGCACAAGGCGAGATTTCCGCAGATCGAGATTGTAAGAGGATTGGGGGGGTACCGAGGGGGCGCTCTGCTATCGATTCTGCCGACGGGAGTAGATGTTTCTAACGAATCCATGGCGGTGGTGGAGGCCACTTCGATTTATGATCGCTCCGCTTCGCTCTTTCTTTCTTCGCTATTTTTTGATTCGTGCTTCTCTCTACGCGCTTTGTTTGTGGCCTCTCCTCGGCAGAGGCTCAAAGGGTCGCCTAGCCGGACCTCGTGCCGCTTCAAAGAAGGAGGCTCTTGCAGGGCGAGTGGAAACGCGGCACTAAAAATAATGAGAAGCACAAATAATCAAGAGAAGGCCTTGGTGGCAGTGACCGCCCGCTCAGCACAGTCCAAAACCGTTCAAACCAACGTCAGGCCTGTAATTGTTTGCGCGTCCACCACGCCGTAGCTCGTGTCTCGCCGGCTTTTCAGTACCGCCGGCGATCCCCTTCATTTCCGGCAGATCTTCCCACCGCACATGCACGACACATCATAGGTGGGCGCGAACGTTGTGTTCTTGGCAAGTTCTTCTGCGTGCGAGCACGCGCGGTGCAAGAGATGAAGAAGAAGAAGAAGAAAAAGCACGACCTAGACTCCTGCGACAGGCGGCATGTGGTGCATGCGCTTGCGGATGGCGAGCTCGATGGCAGCCTTGTCCTCCAGCTTCTTGTCCAGGTCGGCCACCTGGACCGAGAGGTCTTTCATGCGGGCGATCGATAGGCCCGGGTTGAGATTCTTGGGACACACCTGCACACCGCGCGTAAGCACAGGACTTCTCTGTGCGCAGAGAGAGAGAGCCCTGTCGCAGAGCGAAAGCCTTTATGCAGAGAGGACGTACCACCGCACAGTTCATGATCTGGTGGCAGCCGTAGACTTTCAGGTCGGCCTCTGCCAACTGGCGTAGCCTGTTCAACAAGCGCACGACAGCACAAACAAGGTGAACCAACGATTCGAGCAGGAAAGTTTTGCGAAAGGCAGTGCCACTAACCTGTCTGCCTGGAAGTCGTCGCGGGTGTCAGAGATCCAGCGGTGCGCGTTCAGCAGAGCAGCAGGACCGAGGAACTTTAACAATTAACATTCACCGCGAACGTGGTGAGTGTTCGTTGCGGTAGGCGATGACGATGGTGTGTCGTTATACCTTGTCATCCTGGGCGCCCTCCCACCAGTAGGACGGGCACGAGGTGGAGCAGCACGCGCATAGGATGCACTCGTAGAGGCCGTCGAGCCGGCGTCTGTCTTCCCTTGACTGGTGCTGTTCCACCTTGGACTGTTTGAGGGCGGCATCATCATTCTTCATCAGG
>NW_004457498.1:76155-78368 GCF_000313135.1 Acanthamoeba castellanii str. Neff
CCTTGTCGTAGGTGGTGTGGAGGGTGCGGAAGAAGTAGAGGTCGAGCGACTGGCCGGCCGCCAGGGTCTCGCTGACGACCAGGCCGAGCGACACCTGCAGCTCCTCGGCCACGAGCTCCTTGCCCAGGTGGCCCTCCTTGTGGATGAACTGCGACAGCGGCGACGTGGCATCGGTGGCCTGCCCGACCTGGTACGACGACACGGCGTTGGCGTCCCACGTGCCCATCGTGAAGTAGCCCTGGCCGCTCTTGGTCTCGTCCACCATCCACAGCGGGACGCTCTCGTACGTGTTGAACCAGCCCCACTGCTTCACCTGCGGCGCGTCCGCGTTCTTCTCCGTCACCACATAGTCGAGCAGCTGCACACTATAACCCACACACGCACACGCACAGTGAGCACGACACGCACACGACACGCGCACGACACGACACGCGAGAGGGAAGAAGAAGGTACTCGGCGGTGGACGGCCCCTTGGAGGACTGGGGGAGCGAGACGCTGTAGTGGACGATGTAGAACTCCTCCTGGGGAGGCATGTAGTAGGACCGCTTCATGGTGAACGGCAGCGGCTTGCCGTCGTAGGTGTCGATGTGGTTCTCGAACTCACCCGTCTCCTTCAGGAACACTCGACCGTCCCACTGCACGCGTGCAATGGCGATCGTTCCAACCATCGGTGAGCACACACCGCACACACCGCACACACCGCACACGCACGACACGCGCAGATGGAGGCACGCACGAGGCTAGGGTCGCCGTAGAGGGTGCCGTTGACGCGCATGGCGAAGCTCTCTTCGGAGATGGCCGACTTGGCCCAGTTGTTCTCGGCGCGCCGCATGCCTGTGACGCCCGGCGAGCGCATGGGCTTCTGGTTCGGGTTGTCCCTGGGTCCGGCCCACGTGATCGTCAAGTCCTGCACAACGCCACCATTTATTATTAATTTTATTATTATATTAATGAAACATATATATATTTATATCACTTTATGTAAATATATAAATATGTTTCTGGGTGGCTACGCCGCGGTCAGTACCTTCCAGTTGGAGAGGATCATGGAGGGGAAGGAGAAGTCCGAGTGCGGCTTCGTGTAGGCATTGTTGCTGCTCATGTTGTGTTGGCTTGTTGTGTGGTTGTCTGGTAGTACGGCAAAAAAAAACTAGCCGTTACATCGAACAGCAAAGAAGATGAACGTGAGCCAAGGCAGTACCACCAAGACAGTGACAAAAGAACATGGAGCAAGGGAAGGAGAGGACTGTACCCGGTGTAGAGGGAATTCAAGATGAAGTCTTGAGTGAAAAGAGAAAATGGAAAGATTTATACAACAGAAAAGGAGTTCGAGTAGGAAGAGTAGGAGGAGGCTTCTCGTGGGGGGCTTGTTGAATACTTTGGTACGTTACGGAGCGGCTGGTGTGTGTGCAAACGCAGCGGAGTGTGTGAAGAAATAATAGGCGAGGGCCAAAAAAAATAAAATAAAAAGGAGCTCGGAGTAAACCGAAATTCCTCTCAGTTGTCCGGAGATAACAACTTTCGGCCTATCCTTTGGTCGGGATTTCTGTTGTTTGCTTCGGTTGGTCGCTCGAGCGGCCGCACACTGCGGTCCTTCTGCGCCAGCGTGCCAAGTTAGATGAAAATGAGGTCGAGAAGTGGTGGAAAGCGATTGCAAGCAAAGGCTGAACTGTGTTCACTGGAACGAGCCCAGCAATGCAACCCCCAGTTTGCACTTATTTGGTTTAAGGCGGCTTCCGCCAGTAGCGCCATTGGCCACTGAATCGGATTTTTGTAGACTGATGGCGCAACACTGCGTCACAACGGGAAATGGAGAAGAAACTAGTTTTGTTCATCCTCGCTGAAGATCTAGATTGGTGTGTTGCGCGGTGTAAAGCAGGCTGTGATGCCATTTCTTAAGTCGCGATGGTAGGGGGGTCCTGTGGCCATGTACAAGTGAGATTCGGTATGTAGATTTGTCAATGTTTGATTGAAATTGAAGTACCTTGGCATGGGCTTTTTGATGGTGTGTGGTTGGTGGTGATGTCGCATATGGGCGAGGACGAGGTCGCGGTCACACAGGGAAGCGCAGATGGTGTACATGGAGCTGGCACCTTGGTGGAGGACGTGCACACGGCCAATGGTCCCTACACAGAGGTATGTGAGACCATGTGCGAGACAGTGGTGAAGTTTTCTGTACCAGTGGTGCAGGAAGGGCCAGTTGAGTCACAGGT
>NW_004457498.1:78400-80936 GCF_000313135.1 Acanthamoeba castellanii str. Neff
CGCCGAACTGTCTCGCCTGCAGCGGCAAATCGTAGTTCGTTGCGCGAAGAGAGATGAACGTCACGGGCAGGAGCGGCAGCGACTACAGCAGCGACACGGAGGACGAGTGGCCGGTCGAGTACAGGTCGGACCTGGTGCAAGCAGCCAACATTAGAGGCCCACAAGCGGGAGGAGGCAGTGCGCCTCCTTCCCCCAACCTCAACGGCTTCGGCGACCATCAACATCACATCCGATTCATGGAGAGCAGCGGCGAAGTGGGAGAGGGCGACCTGGAGCTCGGCGGAATGCGTGCAGGCAAGCAGAGCAGGAAGCCAGGCGGAGAAGAAGAAGAGCTAAAGGAGTTGCTGCAGCCCTATAATCTCGACGGCGAAAATGAGAAGGAGATGCTGGCGCGCGTCGAAGGAGTCGAGACCACAGACTATCAGCCACTCAAAGGCGGCGTCCACCTGCGCAGGCTGTTCTCCCTTGCTAAGCCAGAGGTGCATCGATTCTCTACTTATTATTATTTCGAGGAATTTGTGTGGGGCTCACCCCCCTCTTTGCTGTGCAGTGGTTGATGCTCTTGGGCGGCACCATTTCGCTGGTCGTCTCAAGCGGCTCGATGCTGATGCTGCCCCAGTTCGCTGGCGACATCATCGACGCAGTCTCCAAAGACGGCGGTACGCTGCGCACGAAGCCACTACGCACTGCTTCGCCTCTGCTAACGCACCTTCGTCATCATGCACAACATGCAGAGGACAAGCTGTACCGTGCTCTCTTCATGTTGGCCATCACGCTCGGCATCGGTGGCGTCTTCACCCTGTTTCGAGTACGTCACCACCCATGTGCACTAGCTCCCCCGATTCACAAGCTCAATGCTACTCAACATGCAGGTCGCTCTGTTTACGATCTCGGGCGAGCGCGTCGTGGCGAGGCTGAAGAAGATGCTGTTCTCACGAATCATCAAGCAGGAGGTGGCCTTCTTCGACGTGAACAAGACAGGTACCTGTCTCTGCGTGAGCAGCACGAAAATGGCACCGCCCGACAGCTCAATTCATTACTTGTTACGTTGTTTGTGTTGTTGTTGTTGTTGTCTCCCATTGCAGGTGAGCTTGTGAATCGCCTCTCGGCCGATTGTACAGTATTGCAGAACGCCGTCACTGTAAATATTTCGATGGTTCTCCGCGAGCTGGCGTCCGCCATCGGCGGCATCACCATCTTGTTCGTCATCTCGTGGAAGGTGCTACAGCGACCTCTTCCACTCTCTTACCGCGCCCATGTGCTGCTTACACTTCTCTTCCTCCTGGACACACCCCGAATGCAGCTCACGTTGATCATGTTGTCCGTCATCCCGATCGTCGTCATCGCGGCGGTGATGTTTGGCAAGTTCGTGAAGAACATGGCCAAGGCCCAGCAGGACGCCCAGGCGGCTGCGACCACGGCCGCAGGTACCATGCCATGGCCCACCGCATTCTTTTTTGTCGGCAGATGCTCACCACCGACAATCTACCGCTCGCGTTACGTTTTGTAGAGGAAGCGATCAGTAACGTCCGTACGGTCAAGTCTTTCGCCGCCGAGCTGTTGGAGAACGAACGATATGATGCCAAGGTGCACGCCGCGTACTTGCTCGCCAGAAAGCTGGGTACGCAAAGACTCCCTTCGCTCGCCCACGCCATCATGCTAACCCTTCGCATCGTCATAATGAATCGCCGTCGCCAGGTATTGTGTTCGGTGTGTTCGCTGCCACCATGACGTTTGCTGCGAGTGGCGCCATCGTTTTGGTGCTGTGGGAAGGTGGTCGCGAGGTCATCAGCGGGGCCATGACCACTGGTACACAAAGCGAACACGCCACACCCAACTCTCTCCTAGTCTCACAGCTGATTGTTCCCCCCTCTGTGGCGCAGGTACCCTGACCTCATTCATTTTGTACACGGTGAGTGTGGCCGGAGGATTGGGCGGCTTGTCTTCACTCTACGGCGACTTCATGAAGGCGATTGGTACTGTGCGTGTGCGTGTGCGTGTGCGTGTGCGTGTGCGTGTGCGTGTGCGTGTGCGTGTGCGTGTGCGCTCACACATCGCTTGGGCGGCCGCGCGCAGGTGCCTCGTCCCGTGTGTTCCAGCTCTTGGACAGGGAGCCGCGTATTTCGAGTGAGGGTCGCAAGATCAACGCCATCAAAGGCGAGGTGCAGCTGGAAGACGTCTACTTCGCCTACCCCTCGCGGAAGGACGTCATGGTGCTCCACGGCGTGTCGCTCAAGCTCTTGCCCGGCCAGATCGTCGCGCTCGTTGGTCCATCAGGTACGTACCTAGCCTTCATTGCGCCGATGCCATATTCGTTTTGGTCGTACACACGACTCACGACTAACACGACACACACAACACACACGACACAAAACAATGTTTGTGTGCAGGCGGTGGCAAGTCGACGATCGCGCACATGATCGAGCGGTTCTACGATCCGCTCTCTGGCGGAGTGTACCTCGACGGCGTTGATCTGCGCGATCTCGATTACGATGACCTTCACAGGTACGCACTTGTTTTTTAAGCACAGTACTGC
>NW_004457498.1:80987-82517 GCF_000313135.1 Acanthamoeba castellanii str. Neff
TCCACAGTTAATTTTGACCCTCTTCTCCTCTTCCTTTCGTTTTCTAAGGGTCTGCCACCACCGGTGGGCGTAGTGCTCGTCTACCCGGCCCTCTGCCTCTCGCTTGCGGCGAGTATCTCGCGGACCGTCTTCAACCATGATCCAGTCCTCAACTTCCCTTCCACCGCGCTGTGTCTCAACTCCTACGTGCCCGAGGACAGGCGCAGTGTACTCCATACCTACCTACTCACGCCCCGCCCGGTGTTGGTCAATGCCACCGTCGGCTCACCTTTTTATCTGCGCAAAATGCGCACTTGGTTCATTCACTACAGACGACCTTCACCGACCCGTACTTGAGCCCCAGCATGGCGCCATCGTCGCTCCTGGCCAAGTTCCCGCCCACTCACATCGCCGCCGGAGGACTCGATCCGCTGCTCGACGACGGCGTCCACTTTGCGCATCGTCTGCTGAAGGAACAGCGACCGGTACCGACTCTCTGCTTACGCCACACCGCGTACTCACTGTACATGGCCATGTGACTGATGGGTGAACCCTCGCTGCGCAGGTGGAGCTTCGCATCTACGACATCCTTCCTCACGGTTTCATGAACGTTTCGCAGACCATTCCCTCGTCCAAGTTTGCCATCGTCGACATCGCCAGCGCCATCACCCAGCTCATGTTCGCTCCGGAAGCAGCGCCGGCCGACGAGCCACACAGCGTGTGAACAAGCTCGGGTTCATCATCACCACAGCCCATCAAACTCGCTCCCTTCACCCGTCATTTGTGTCGCTTGCGCGCCCGGGAGCCGAGCAGGACCACATCACGCCCACAAGAATGTGGGCGGAGCCTGAGAACCTCCTCGCCGTCGCCCACGCCGACAGTCTTGTCGTCATCTCAACTCGCCGTCGCCCACGCCGCGAAAGTCGTGTGAGTGGCCACGGAGCAAAGGAAACAAAAAGAATATGGCCCAGCGGGGATTGGGTGCCTCGAGTGAGAAGAACGGAGGAACACCAACCACACTTTTTGTGACGACCCGGCACGTGCCCGCGTGGCCACAAAAACGGGGCCGAGTCACGTTCGTCTCTTTTCTTATCTTCGCGCCCCTCGACCACCACCCACCCACACACGCCAACCAGGTCTGTATCACCCCTCTGCTGCGCCCTCAGCGGCCCATTACTCTTGCTTTAGAGATGTGGAGGAGATGGAGGGCCTTCGGGTTCGTCCGTACTCCTGGCTGTGTGGCGGTGGGGTGAGCACTCTCGCGAGCGTCTTCTCCCTAAGGAAGTGTCCGGGCCACTCGTTAGAGTCATCATTTAATTCGTTTCAGTATGTTATTCTTCCGATTCGGTGATTAGATCTAGCTGGGACTAATCCGTATCCCGCTCTTTTTCCATTTCAGTTGCGTTGTGCTGCGGCCGAAGATCTTGGAAATTCACAAGAACCCACAACTGCACTAGTTGATTTCCGAAAGGATTGTCGTTGGGGAGGACATATCGATCATCCTACCAACGACGTCGAACCTCGATCCGCCAGAAAACGCCTGCCATCCAA
>NW_004457498.1:82568-84268 GCF_000313135.1 Acanthamoeba castellanii str. Neff
ATGCGGCTCTTCGACGTCCGGCCCGACGCCTTCGTCTACACCTCGCTCATCAACGCCGGCGCCAAGGCACCTTTACCTTCTCCTCGTGTGCGTGTGCGGT
The DNA here is from genome assembly GCF_000313135.1 of Acanthamoeba castellanii str. Neff. Taxonomy (NCBI): domain Eukaryota; phylum Discosea; order Longamoebia; family Acanthamoebidae; genus Acanthamoeba; species Acanthamoeba castellanii. The sequence continues at coordinate 82,669 of NW_004457498.1, forward strand.
CATGCGTGTGCGATCGTGAGTGTATGTTAACCGCCAAAGTGCGCCAGGCGGGTGAGCCTGAGCGAGCGCTGGCGGTGATGGAAATGATGAAGACCGACGGCGTGAAGCCCAGCGCCATTACCTACAACGCCCTCATTTCGGCGCTCGCCTCCAAAGGTGCCCGCCTGCTCTCTCCGCCATGATTGAACCGTACCCGGGTTGGGCCGACTGACTTCATGTCCGTGTGCGGTGCGTGTGCGGTGATGGTCGCGTATGACAGAGAACCGGGACGTGGAGGCCCTCGTACGGCTGGTCGACGAGATGAAGTCCCAGGGACTGACGCCCAGCGTGGTGACCTACAACACCCTCATTCTCGCCTGTCGCGGGCCTTCGGCCCACCGCGGCGGCGGCCACGACGACGGCGACGACCGAGAGGAAGACGAAGCGGAGGAGGAGCGACGATTGGAGCGCGCGCTCGGCCTGCTGCACGATATGAAGCGCGAGGGCCTCACGCCCGACGTTATCACCCTCCACAGCCTCGTGCGCGTCGCCATCCACGACGACGAAGGCGACGCCGGCAACCGAACGCGACGACGACGACAGAAGAACGCCGAAGACGAGGACGCAGGCGCTGGTGGAGGAGGCGATGCGCGACGGCAGCGGGGCGAGGCGGCCGCGAGGCAGGTCGACCGGGCGCTGGCGCTGATCGACCGGCTGACCGCCGACTTTCCGGGCCTGACGCCCAACGCCCACCTCTACAATGGGCTCATCGCCCTCTGCCAGCTGGGCGGCCGAGCCGACAAGGCCACCGCCCTCTACCGCCGTATGCGCGAGGCCGGCCTCCAGCCCACCATCGACACCTTCCGCTCCCTCCTCTCCAGCCTCGACCACCACAACGACGACCAGGCTGAGGCCCAGACGGCGGCGGCAAAGCAGGCGATGGAGCTGCTGGAGGAGATGAAGCGTGACGGGCCGGCGCCGACGCCGGCGATCTACGGAAAGGTGATCGAGGTGGTGGTGCGCGGGCGGGGCCGTGGTGGGTGGGACGAGGCGTGCGGGCTGGTGCGGGAGATGGAGGCGCGCGGGCTGCTGGTGAGCGCCAAGGTCTACAACGTGCTCCTCGGGGAGAGCGTGCGGGCGGGCGACGCCCAGCGCGCGCAGGAGGTGCTGCGCGAGATGCGGCGCAAGGACGTGCCGGGCGACTACAAGACCTCCCTCCTTCGCAAGGAGGCCGAGCGGCTGCACTGACTTTCTGACGTCAGCAAAGAACGAAGGCGACAACAATAAAGAACGAAGAAAAACGGCGACAGCAAAGAACGAAAGCGCTGGTGAAGAAAGAATGAAGACGACCAACGCCGCCAGGTCAGATGGTCAACGAAACGACGGCGCCGGTGCGCGCTGACCGGATGCCGGCCTCGAGCACCGCAATCTGGCGCCGCACCTGGTCCACCGTCACCCCCAGATCCTCCTGGTTGTCGGCTGCGGCGGTCCCGGCGGTGGTCGCCAGGCGGCGTCGCACGTCCTCGTAGTAGGACTTCCACCGGCCGGGCTCGGAGGGGACGACCACCTCCTCGCCGGTGGCGCCCCGCTTGAGGCGGCCCCACTGGGCCGAGTCCTCAAC
>NW_004457498.1:84325-88153 GCF_000313135.1 Acanthamoeba castellanii str. Neff
ACCAAGAAAGGAAGGCCTTGCGCTTGAAAATGGCGTTGAACATGTCGTTGATGTTGTTGAGCGGCCGGGCGATCGTCGTCGAGTGCGCCACGAGCGTGCCCGTGATGCGCGCCGCCGGCCATGCAGCAGATTCATGCGAGACCCTGACCTCGCTCCAGGGCTGCGCGGCTCTGCTGTGTAGGTCGCCGGCGAACGTGAACCCCCGCCGCTGCTGCTGGAGGTCTCGGCCATCGCCCTGCGCACACCAATCAAGGTCGGCAGGCTGCAGGTCCGGATCTGCTTGATCGACGGTCTGAGCCGAGTGCAGTGCCAGGACCTCGGCCGCGATGGCGTCGGCGACCGGGTGCGCTGCGCGCCGATCAGCGGCCGAGCGCGGGAGCTGGAAGTGGGCGAACGAGCCGAGCGTGCGGCCCGCGCGCCTGCCGCGGTCATCATCGTCACCGAGGTGGCGCAGGGGCCACCACGTCAGACTGCTCGATGTCCACAGCTGCTCGACGAGTCGCTTGGCCTCCAACGGTTGCTCCTCCACACACAGGGTGCGTGACAGCGACAGGAAGTGAAGATTGTTGCCGCCGCCAGCGGGCATCACCAGCTGGTCGCAAAGATGGCGCAGCGACGCGGGTGGGTAGTAGCAGTCGCCGCTGGTGGTTGTTGTAGGGAGCGTCGGAAACCGGAGCGTGTGCGTCACCTGCGCATTGTGACCGTTATCGTAGTCAGACCCACTCTCCCCAATGGCTTGAGTGGGCGAATGTGGGCCATACGGGCGACGATAGGTCGAAAACGTACCCCGGCCATGGCGCCGCCGTAGAATTTGTTAAAGTCGCCCAACCGGGGCATTACACGCTGCTGCAGCCGCTGTGATTTGTCAAAGGGGTGAGTGAGTGAGATCAGGTGACCACACACACGAGAGCGAGCGCGACACAACAAACCACACTCAGAGAAGGTACAGGGCACGGGTGTATTCCTCCTACCTGGTGCCAAAGGTCGTAGACACTTTCGTTGTTGAGAACAAAGCACGCATCGACATGGTCCACCAGATGCGCCATCGTCAGCACCGAATTGTCTGATAAAGGGTGGGTTAATAATGAAACATTAAATAAAAAATCACCCATAAAAATGACAAAAGTTAAAATAAACATAAAAAATACATCCTACAGGACCCTTACACACGTCGCCATACGGAGAGCCAGCTCTGTTCAGATGCACACGTCATAGTGGATGCGCGGTGGTGAGGCAGGCGGTACGAGCTTGTTGAGGGTGGGCGGGGGGGGGTTGTACTTGAAGCTGGGCAAGACGGTGCAAGTGGCCAGGTGGACCTCAGGATATTCTTCGCGCAGCCGCGCCAGGACCGCGCTGCCAGCGCCTCCTCCAGTGCCGCCCGAAGCTGCGTGGTACAGGACGATGGAGCCCATGGCGTCGGTCCGCTCGGCTTCCCTGCGCGTCAGCTCCAGTAGGCTCTCGCTGAGCTCGGCACCTTCAGTGTAGTAGCCCCTGGCCCAGTTATTCCCGCACCCGCTGGCGTTGGGGTCCGACCCCACGTAGAGACTGTTCACGACATGACACAACGCACACGCACGCGCCACGCACACGCACACACACACGCACACGCACGCACACACGCACACGCACACGCACACACGCAGGCACACACGAGTGTGCGGTGAGAGAAGGGGTAAGCTGCGTTGATTGATTGATCGATTGATTGTACGCGTGTCTTCATGCGAGTTGGGTGTGTGTACTTGTTGGGATCGATCAGCTGTCGAAATGGGACGTGAGGGGCGAACCCGAGCGGACCCACACGGGCAAAGATCGCCCGCGCAGCCACACCTCCTGCGTGCGTGTGCGTGTGCGTGTGCGTGTGCGTGTGCGTGTGCGTGTGCGTGTGCGTGTGCGTGTGCGCCGACGTCAGTAGAGTGTGATCGTCCAGGCTTGTGGGCGGGGCTTGCCTTGTTCGGTGTGGCGGAAGTGGGTGCCCAGGCCGTAAAGCGAGTGATCGGACAGCCGCACGTTGACGACCTCGTCGCCCGCAGACGACCCCGACAAGTCATGTTCAGCCACCACCTGCCGCCAGTACTCTACAGCCACCTGCACCCCTACAACAAAAACAATAAGTTATTACTAAAAATAATGTATAAATTGGCAATAGTACCGCAGCTGCCAACGGCGAGGGTGAGGATGGGGTGGGCTTCTTGAGCGGCGACGAGGCGCCACTGACGGGCAGACGCGGAGGCCCATACGCTCGATTTGGGGGAGGGGCTGACGATGAAGGGTCCAATGAGCTCGTGGAGGGCACGGCACACACAGGCGGCTCGCGCCAGGTCAGCTGGCACCAGGGGCGGCTGCCGAAGCACCAGAGCCCACACCTCCAGCGGCAGCACCTCCCACGCCTCCATCTACCTCTCTCGTGTAAAATAACATAATATAAAATGCAGTGAAGTAAAATTCCTCCGCCTGTCGCCCGAAAAAGCCTCCGCGCGTCCACTCACGCACGCCCACGCCAGACCGCACTCCTGGCGGCGGCACCTCGAGGTGCTCCAGTGGGCGCGGGCCAGCAGCTGTCCCTGGAACGAGAGATGTCCGTGGGCCACCAATACCATCCGGCTGGCCAGACGCCTCAACCATGTGCCGGTGCTGTGGTGGCAACGGCTGCCCTCTGGGTTGATGGATTGATTGACCACTTGTGACTGGAGATTGCAAGTTTAATGGTCGTGTAAAAAACAACAAATGGAATGCAGCAAAGGTGTTGGGTGGGAAGATGGCATCAGCATCTTGCACGGGCACGTGGCTGAGGGGCAACACGCGAGAGAAGGGCGTGTGGCGATCTCGCTCGACAGGCGCATTAGTCGCAGGCAGGGACGCACTGGCGACCAGCGGGACAAGCCATGCCGGCCGGGTTGTACACGCCGGCCTCGTTGGGGTAACATCCGCTCGCGTCGGCGTAGAGCACGCCCACATTGGTGGCGATCGGGTAGCACCCGCGCACGTCGCGGTAGAACAGCGACATGCCAAAGGCACGCGGGCAGCAGCCCGCCGGATCCCTCTGCGCGTTGGCCGGGCACGCCGCTGTTGTGTTGTGTTGTGCATGCATCGAACATTTGTGCGGTGGTGAGAAGGGTTGCTGGGGGGGGGAGCGAGGCTGAGCTGAGGGTGGGTTCGTACGGCGAGTGGGCTGAGGAGTGGCGACGACGGTGGGCAGACACGTGGGCGAGCACTGCTGGCCAGGGGGGCAAGTGGCGCCCGCCGGCCTGTACGTGCCCTGCGCGTTGGGGAAGCACCTGATCGATGCGTTCACAACAGAGGTCAGTCAGCAACCGAAAAAGATGAGCAATGTGTGTGTGTGTGGAATGGCTGTGGCGGCTCAATGCATGTACCCTCCGACGTCGGCGTAGAGGACCTGGTTGTTGGCCACGCGGGTCGGGTAGCACCCGCGAGCATCGCGGTAGAAGTTGATCATGTTGATCATCGTCGGGCAGCAGTTGCCGGCGTCGGGGAAGGCCCCGCCGAGGCACGGGCCAGAGGGCGGCGACTGGGCAAAGGCGCACATGATGCCAACGACGGCGGCGAGAGCCATGGCGAGCCAGGTCGGAACGTAAGCCATTTCTTGATGTTGCTGGTTGATGCTCGCTGGAGGGTTGGTTGAAGAGTGTATGGATGGAAGAGAGGGGAGGTATAAATGGTAAGGAGTGGCCAATCAGCTTCTCGGTCTTGTCCCCAATCCAGGCCTATCGGCACCTGATGACATTTCGCGAGCAAGGACATGCGAGGCTTGGTCTGAGTGTACACTCAGCTCGCGAGGTTCTTGAGCTCTGAAAGCCCCCCTTAGCCAGT
>NW_004457498.1:90000-94611 GCF_000313135.1 Acanthamoeba castellanii str. Neff
TCAGGCGCGGCACCGGGGGCGGCGGCGTCCTGGCTGTTGGAGAGACATGAGTAGGGCCTGCTGCAGCAGCTCGTCTTCGTCCATCTCTTTGGACTCGTTGTTGTCATCAGCTGCCTCGCCTTCAATCGCCATCGAATCTACATCGTGAAAGAAAAAGCCCATTCAACAAGCCGTGGAATGATGGTGTGTGTGTGTGGTGTGTGTGGTGTGGGTGTGTGTGTGGCCTGACCTTGGGAAGAGGTGGGCAGCGATGAGGGCAGGCTGCCGCCTTGTTCAAGGAGCGACGCGGCGAGGACGTGCTGCATCATCACGTCCTCCTCGTCCTCCTCGAAGTAGTCGTCTTCGTCTTCGCTCGGCGTGTCGTCGTCCTCATCATTACCGCTCCTCGGCTGCTGCCTGGTGTCCTCGCCCGCGCCGCCCCTTCTCGCCCTCCGCTCGGCCTTCTCCCTCCGTTTACGTGCGTCGCGTGTCGCCTTTCGTTGGCTCATGCCCAACGGCGCTCCCGCTGCAAAAAAGTAGATTTAGACAATAAATTTAAATAAATAATTTATAAATAAATACTAACAATCATAATAAAAATAAGAATAAGAATAAGGGGGCGCACCGGTGGATCGAGAGGCTGGCTGGGGATTTGGCCGGCCGTGGGCAAGGGTGCCGGTGCTTTGACCGCGGGATGCGCTACCTCCGCGTTGGGCACCTCCCCTGCCGCCAGAGGAACCGCTTCCTCGAGGACCACCGCCACCTCTACCGCCACGGCCTGATTACGTGTTTCGTAAAATGGTCGGAAAAAAAAAGATCAGCTCAGCATCATCGCAAGCCAATTGCCGGCTGCTACGCACCACGATTCATCCCAAACTGGTGCGGTACACGGACGCTGTGCTTTGTTCAGGAGGGGAACTGTTGATAACAGCTGATCTGTTTCGGCTTCGCTGTCCGAGATTGAATTTCTTTTTCGATTTCTCTACTCACTTGCATTTCCGCATTCTTTTTCCTTTCCTAGCAAGAGCGTTGCAAGGTAACATGACCATCTCTCCTTGCCTCCACCCACACCACACCTTGGCGCTTAGTTGGGGATGTTGTAGTACTTGAGGCTGAGGGGTAGCTTGAACATCGCCTCCCACAACTTGGCCAGCGAGTTGGTGAGCTTGGATCGCTCCTCCGCGTGCTCTGTCACCCAATGGCTCGTGAGCACAGCATTTCACCGTGAAACGTGTGAAAGCTGAGTTGCGTTGTACCTGTCTTGAGCTGGATGGTGGTCTTTGCGCCGGTGCTCTCCTTCTCAAAGACGACCTTGAATTCGGTGGTGTCTTGTGCATCGAGCTCTAGCGAGACCAGCTCGGATATCTCGTGCGCCGAGGAGATCTCGAACTGAGGCGAGGACGGCGGCTTGACGGAGGGATAGTGCAGCGCCGGCCATCTTCAAGAAAGGAATGAGAAGAATGAGTTTGCATTCCTCCTTCAAACAGAACACGACACGCACACGACACGCACACGACAAGTTTTCATATTTTCGTGGCATACCTGCTGTAGTCCTCCGTGGCGAGGATGATGTGTGTGCTGGTGATGATCATTGCCCGCGTGACGAGTCCTCCCATATCGCGGGCGGCGCTGAGGGTGGAGCCAAGGAGCATGCTCTTGGGGCGAGCCGCGGGCATCTTCTGGTACAGGAGGACGTAGACCTGCAGCGCCTTGGAGGGGAAACGGTAGAAGAGCTGCGTCTGCATGTTTCCCAGCGTCTCGGAATTGTAGTGCACCGCCTCAATCGGTTCACCGCCGACACCGTCCGAATCCAGGACTACAAAGGAAGCAAGGTAAGACGAAGCCGTACACGCAAACACGCACCACCGCACACGCACACGCACCACACAAAACGTACTAGTTTGCAAGAGGAGGTCGATGAAGGCGTGTGTTCGTGCGTGTTCCTTGGACAAGAACACGAACGCCTGCTTCTCGTCGATCTCCACCCGGAAGTGTTGGTAGAAGAGTCCGATGACCACGCGTCGGATTTGCGAGAGTCGGTACTCGGCCACCAGAGCAAAGCCTGCGAAGAAGCAAATCAGCATCGACCAACGATCAATGCATGTGCTAGAAGACGAGCGTCGTACCTGGATCCGTTTCGGTCGGTCGTCGCTTACGTTGCAGGATGTACATGTTTTGCGTCGTGATGAGAAGGTGACCGATCCTGTTGTACAGTGGTAATAAGGTCAGGCTGGAACCGAACAGTCACACACTGTGTGACAAGTGGGATAAGCACGTACGCCTCTTCGCTGGTCTTGGCGCCGTAGGGCAGATACACCGACGTGAAGAAGTAAACCAGCTGCTCGGCCGCGCCTCCCTGCACAACGAAAGCCGTCAGCCTGTCTCGTTGGGCGCCAGCAGCAAAAAAAAGGGAAGGGAAGAAACAAGAAAAAGAAAAAGAAAGAGAAGGAAAACCAAGCGTACCCTGAAGAAGGTGAGCCGAAGGTGGAGCTGCAGGTTGACGTCCATGGTGTCGCTTGAAAAGTCTTCTCTGGTGGAGGCCTTCATCACGACTTCTCCGCGCCTGCTTGTCTCTGTGTCTCCGCTCATTATCGTAACCTTGAGGGCATCGGCGGGTGCGCTGGTGGACGGCTGCGGCGAGGTGGAAGCCGGCGGCGTCTTCGACTTCTTCTTCTCCTCCTCGTAGTGAACCACGTACGTGCTGCCGCACGACCGACAAGCCTGCATGCCCGCAAGGCGATCGTAGATCTTGAGGCATCGCATACACTGCACTCGCGCCTGGCTGTTCTGAGCCAGGAACGCTTGCAACAGCGTCAACAGCTGTTCTCTGGTATTCAGGAATCAAAAATGAGATTAGTTTATGACCAAGGGCGCGCGTGTGTGGTGGTGGTGGTGGTGGTGGTGGTGGTGGTGGTGGTGGTGGTGGTGGTGGTGGTGGTGCGAAATCTGAGCTTACCGTTCCTCTTCGTCGTCAAGGATGTAGGTGGCGGTGTCCTTGACTTCGGTTCTTGTTTCGGTGCCGGCGCGAGGTGGAGAGTATTCGACGTGAACCGCCGGACGGCCACCCACTGAGAGAGAGAGAGAGAGAGTCAACACGAGTAAGTGTGCAACTGTGGCGGGAACAGATTCAGAAATGTACTTACTTGAGACACTCTTGACTGAGGTGATGTATTTGGCTTGGTGAGACACCACGTCCCTGGACCAACACACACCATTCAATAAGTGTTGGCAAAAGGCACAAACGAGCAGCCAGCCAGTGAATCAACGTAAGTACCTTCCCGTGGTGACGTCGGCCTCGACGACGTAGCGCTTGGAGACGAGCAGAATTCGCAACTGGCCTCCAACCTCAACCGTGAACTCGTCCGTCCTGCAGAGTATAAATGCGTTTCACTCAAAACCGAACAACAAATGCTGACATGCTGGTTCTGAGTGTATGTCGCACTTACGTTATGTCCTCGTTCGCGTCGAGGTTGATCCGGCTGTTCGCTGGCGTTGAACTCTGCGGCAAGAAAATGAGTACTCTCACAGTACAGTGATCGGAAGTGGGTTCGAATGGGGCTCGAGAGAGGACCTTTTCCGCCGCATTCTCTCTTTCCTTCGACTGACTCAACTCGTGCGCGGGCTCCGTCGCGGCGGTTTCGTCGTCGTCGGGTGAACTGGCGACGGCCTTGGGAGAAGAGGCTATCTCTGGGCTGCTCGACAGCTGCAGGATCTTCCCGCTCTTGATCTCTTCCAAAATCTTGAGCGAAGCCTGCAGTGCGGTGGCCAGTGATAAGTGTTCCAAGCCACTTACTTACCATGCACACGCACAACTTACATCATTTTTCTGTGTGGCCGGCGGTGTAGAAACAGATGACTTGCGGGCTGGCGGTGAATGAAGGCCGCGTGAGACTATGTCCCATTACCGTCATACATAACAGAGAGTGAAGGTACCCTGCTGAATCTGCACTTCTCGCTGTTCTCGCTCCTTGGCACGCTGTTCTGCCTCATATTCTTTGCGTTGCATCTCGTTGAGCGCAAGCAACCACATGGTGCCTCCCTGTTTATGCAATTCCTAGAACTGCCGAGTAAGTTTCAGGGACCCACACAAATGACACACACACACACACACACCAGCGCGCGGAGGGCAGGTTCTTACTTCAATCTTGGCCACGAACTCTGTGTCGATGCCCTTGTCCTTTGATGGTGATTCCTCCGGCTTCGGTTGAGGCTCCTTCTCGGGCGTCTGTTGTGGTTTGGCGCTGTCGGGAGAGCCCTTGCCTCGGCGGGGCGCCATATCTTGAGGCTCGCTCTTCGGGGGGCGCTGTTGTGGTGAGGCCGGACTGCCCACGGCTTCGATCACGGCCACGCGCTTCTTCTGCACAGAGCAGGAACATCATAAGTCCGACACGGTTAGGGCATTCATCAATTTCAGCGTTGCATTAGCACCTGATGATAGATGTCAGTGGTTCTCAGATATGCGTTGCGTTCATTTATTAGATAAATAATAAGCTTGATACTAATAGGTATATATAAATCTTATATATAAATATCAATGTATATCCATATTAATGTATATCTCTCTCCGTCCGCTCCTTAATTTTCAAACACCATAACATAAGGATTAAACTTTGATTTTAACACGGTCGTGTT
>NW_004457498.1:95994-100344 GCF_000313135.1 Acanthamoeba castellanii str. Neff
GAGAGAGAGAGAGAGAGAGAGCAGTTAGACCACTACACCTCACGATGATGGAGTGGACGGACAATACGGACCTCAAGGTACTGCAGCGATTTGAAGCGGGAGAGATTGACCATGGTCTTGCATTCCAACTGGCCTGGCCGTCTGGACTCCAACTACGTTGAGACAAAGTGGTCATGTTGGTCAGCACACGCACATTATGGGACGATCATCAACCGAACACGAGCAATGGCAGAGAGGCCTCTAGAGACGACTCACCCTAACGCTGGGGATCTCTTCGAGCAGCATGGACAAGCGACTCATCGTATCACGGTAGGCAGCGCCTTTGGCCGTCTGAGATAGCGCAGTGATACGCTTGCCTACATCGCGCACACACCAGGTTTAAGCTCAGCTCACTTGCGTGCGTGCGTAGGCCACAGAAGAGGGGAGCATGCCGTGCGGGGGCGACCGTACCGATCTGGCGAAACTCGTGCAGCGCATCGTTCAAGATCTCGAGAGAAGATGGATTGAGCGGCAGCACCATCCCACCCTCTCGTAGTTTTGCCTCTGCGCGGGTGTCGACACAAGTGAGCGGTGGCCGACATCATCATCAGTGTTTAGAATGGACGTACCATTTTCTTTTACAAATTGGAAGAATCGGGCTATGAATTCGCCGTTAGAGTTCATCCCCTCAGAGCTAGGCCAGCAGTGGGCCTCTCCTACTGTGGCGAAACCGGTTCTTCTCTTTCTTCACACTGTCGGGGTCAATAGGCAGTTCAATTTCTCCTCATTTTCTTACGTGCATTTGTTTTCTTCTGTTTTCTCTCGTCCATCGATTATCGGAATGGGCAACTCAGAATCGACCCGCGGGTGGTCTGGCGTGGAGGCGCCAGTCTGTCCTGCGAACTGATTGCAACGGAAGAAGGAACATGGACAACTTGCCGGAGGAGATTGGGCTCCACATCTTGTCTTTCCTCACGCCCAAAGGTAAGTGCGATTTTTTTGTTTTGTTCGGTTTCTGCTGGCTCACCACTTCTTGTGCACAGAGGTGGTCTCCTCGGCCGTGGTCAGCCAACGATGGCGGCAGCTTAGTGCTGACAACCACGGTACTCTTCCCCCGCAGGTGTCGCCTCAACGCGTCACATCTAAATCCACAATAAAAACGGACGCAGTGTGGCGCGGGTTGTACGAGCGGACGTTTCCATCTCTCGCGGGGCGAGTTGTGCGGCGCCACACGAGAGCACGCAAGGCAGAAGGAGAATCAGGTATCACCGAACCGTTTCTCGCCACTTCTGCGTCGCAAACAACTCATGACCTTCTGCACGCACACGCAACTGCCTCAACCTTGCTGGTGATTGCAGGGCACGATCTGGACTGGCGTGGTCAATTCCAGCAATCAAGGCAAACGGAGGCCAACTGGGAGAGTGGCACCTTCAGGCATTCGGCCTTTCATCCCTACGGATTGTACGCGTCCTTGTGATTACTCTTTTGTGTGGTGCAAGGTGAGCTCACTCGCGCTTTGTGGTTTTAGCACGGCCTACAAGAAGACCGTAGGCGGCATGCTCTTCCAATCGGACGAGGACAGGCTGGTGGCGGGCCATTTCAACACAGGCGACGTGGTCGTCTTTGAGAACCCGACCGAGGCGTGCCCCAGGCCCAAGCAACTGCACCTCCTTGAGTACGAGGATCGGTACCAACCCCTGCCGTTCCCCCAACCTCAACCCCACTTTGGTGCGCTCCTGGAGCATGGTCTCATGGGTCTGTACAGGTTGTCAACGCTGCAGTTCTCCGACGGACTGTTAGCCTGCGGACACACGGACGGGGTGGTCAACGTGTGGAATCTGGCGGGTGGCGAACACGTAGTCGCCCTCATTCGCAGCTTCGAGTGGGTCGAGTCACTCCAGTTCAACAGAGCTGGTACATTGCAATTTGATTTTACAATCAGTCTGCAATTGGCTGATAGATAGAATTGTTCGTTGTGTGCACAAAGCCAAGCAACTGGCGGTCGGCTACAGCACGGGCAAGATCGGACTGTGGGACATCGAGCAAGCCAGCGTCGTGGGCCTGCTCAAGGGCCACAAGTGCGTTTTTCTCAGCTGCATGGTATTCTCTTAGGAGTGGTCCCCTCACATACGTATTGCCATACAACATGCAGAGCGAATGTGATGTGCATGCAGCTCTCGCCTGACGGCCGTGTGGCGTTTACCGGTTCCCTCGACTCCAGCATTCGCATCTGGTACACACGAAAGGGCGGGTGATGAGATCAGCTTAGGGCATCGCTTGCAAGCGTACTCACGGTTCGAGGACAGGGACATGCGTACCGCGGCGACTGTGAGCTGCATCAAGGGCGAGCGTGTCGTCAAGTGCCTGAGCGTGGACTTCGACTCCCACCGGTTGGTCCACAATCGAGGCGACCAGGGCTTGTCACTGCTCGACATACGAATGACCCTGTCCAGCGCCGGCCCCGAGGGTGGCGACACCCTAGTCCACGCCCCACCCGTCGTAACGTCGTGGAAGGCACACAGCGGCGCCGTCCTCCGTGTGCAAATGCAAGGCGACCGCATCGTCACCGGCGCGCGCGACAAGACTGCTAAAGGTATACCGTCCATCACGCACCGCTCACTTTCTAGAGAAGAGAGAGTGTCAGCTGATTTGTTCTGATAATGACGCCAGTGTGGGATCTGCGTTCGCCGGCCGAGCCGAGGGCGGTCCTCACGCTACCACACGAGGATTGGGTGACCAGCCTCCAGTTCGACGAGGAGACGCTCAGGTGTGCCTGGGGCGCCGACATCTCGACCTACTTCTTTCGCTCTGCCGAGGCGTGACCTTGCTTGCGGGTCCGCCTCCTTTCACACCCCCACCACCGTGTATTGTATTTATTTCTTTTATTTCTTTTTGACAAACTAATAAATAAATATGGATAACTGCTGGCGTGTTTTTATTATTTTCTTTTTGTGCTTTTTGTTTTTTTCCGGGGTTCGGACCCACGCACGAGAGCGATATCGTGGGTTTGCTTTTTGAATGGTGAATGGGCCAAGAGAGAAGCGGGACTGGGTGGCTTGCAGGCACCGGTGAAGAGCAAAAAGGCCCTCGGGAGCGCTGTCGGCCGACCAACCTCTCGTGGCTGCGCACAGCACCGGTATTGAGGAGGTCTCATCAGCCCCCAGCTGGATATCCGTGCCCAGGCGAAAACTCACCTAGGGGGAGGTAGACCTGGATGGCCTCGCTACCCATTGGTCTCGCTCCTCCTTTTTTACCGGCCTTCTCTCGTTCATCCATTCATTCATCTCAGCGAACACCAACAAACCGCCTACAGCCACACCAACCACAAGAAATGGCTTACATTCCGACCTGGCTCGCCATGGCTCTCGCCGCCGTCGTTGGCATCATGTGCGCCTTTGCCCAGTCGCCGCCCTCTGGCCCGTGCCTCGGCGGGGCCTTCCCCGACGCCGGCAACTGCTGCCCGACGATGATCAACATGATCAACTTCTACCGCGATGCTCGCGGGTGCTACCCGACCCGCGTGGCCAACAACCAGGTCCTCTACGCCGACGTCGGAGGGTACATGCGTTGAGCCGCCACACCCATTCCACACACATTGCTCAACTTTACGGTTGCTGACCTCTGTTGTGTCCGCATCGATCAGGTGCTTCCCCAACGCGCAGGGCACGTACAGGCCGGCGGGCGCCACTTGCCCCCCTGGCCAGCAGTGCTCGCCCACGTGTCTGCCCACCGTCGTCGCCACTCCTCAGCCCACTCGCCGTACCAACCAACACCTCAGCTCAGCCTCGCTCCCCCACCAACCCTTCTCACCAAATCGTGATGCACCACGACACAAACAACAACACAACAGCGGCGTGCCCGGCCAACGCGCAGAGGGATCCGGCGGGCTGCTGCCCGCGTGCCTTTGGCATGTCGCTGTTCTACCGCGACGTGCGCGGGTGCTACCCGATCGCCACCAATGTGGGCGTGCTCTACGCCGACGCGAGCGGATGTTACCCCAACGAGGCCGGCGTGTACAACCCGGCCGGCATGGCTTGTCCCGCTGGTCGCCAGTGCGTCCCTGCCTGCGACTAATGCGCTCGCCGAGAACGGTAGTGCCACACGCCCTTCTCTCGCGTGTGGCCTCAGCTCTCTGTGCAAGATGGGCAAGCTCGGCTCTCTTCACACCTTTGCTGCATTCTGATTTGTTGTTTTTTACACCATAAAACTTCACATGCCAATCACGCATCCAGAGCAAGCCCGTTCTCAGCGGCCCAGGCCAGCACCCTTTGGCGCCGCCTGGTCAGCCGAATGGTGTCGGCGCGCCATGGACAGCCGTTGGCGCGAGCCCACTTCACCACCTCCAGGTGCCCTTTCAGCGCAGCGTGGGTA
>NW_004457498.1:100416-103592 GCF_000313135.1 Acanthamoeba castellanii str. Neff
GGCGCTCGCCCACGGAGCACCTCCAGCTGGCCCTGATCGGCCGCACTGGCGCACGTCTTCTCGTCCCACAGACACCCGTTGGCCCGCGCCCACTGAAGTATGTCCAGGTGGCCCCCCTCGGCCGCCGATGCACAGGTTTTGGCGTCCCAAGGGCAGCCATTGGCGTGGAGCCACTGTAGGACCTCAAGGTGGCCGCCGCCGGCCGCCAGCGCTGGCGCCCATTCGTCCCACGCACAACCGCCGGCCCGCGCCCACTGGAGCACCTCTAGCTGGCCGCCGCCGGCCGCACGCAGGCAGGTGCCCCGGTCCCACTGGCACCCGTTGTCGCGCGCCCACTGCAGAACTTCCATGTGACCGCCCTCAGCCGCCAGCGCGCACGTCATCTGGTCCCACGGACACCCGTTGGCCCGCGCCCACTGCAGAAGCTCGAGGTGGCCACCCTGGGCGGCCTTGGCGCAGGTCCACTTGCTCCACGGGCAACCGATGGCGCGCAGGTGCGGTGCTGGAGCACCGCCAGTTGGCCGGCCGCTGCGGTCTCGTTGCAGATGGGCTCGGCGAGGAGACACCCGTTGGCCAGTGCCCACTTGAGCACGCCGAGCTGGCCCGCCGCGGCCGCGGCAGAGGTGGTGGACTTGTCCCACGGACATCCGTCGGCGCGGAGGCTCTGGAGCAACACTGCCAGGATGGTTGATGGGCGAAAGCTGGTTTTGGCCACCAAGACAGGCGATTCCACCTTTTCCCGCCCAAAAAGGTGACCCAGAGACGAACCAGCTCGCCTTGGTGGGCAAAAGATGGAACATTCCATCACTCCCGTCCACCTCGGGTGCACCTAGGTGGACAGAAGACGGAACGTGCCATCTTCAAGTCCACCTCGGGTGCACCTAGGTGGACAGAAGATCGAACACACCATCTTCAAGTCCACCTTGGGAACACCTCGAGGTGGGAACGAGAGAGAAGCACATCGCGAGGTGGACATGACCACAACAACCATGCCTTCGAGGTGGGAAGAAGGTGATTTTGTTGGTGTCGCATATATTCAATACACACATTACAGCAAAGTGTTGTGGTCCGCCCTCTAGCCTGGCTGTTGTTCGCCGTCCGCCGTCCGCCGTAGCTGCTGCCGTACATCGCCGTCCGCCGTCCGCCGTCCGCCGTCCACCGTCCGCCGTCCGCCGTCCGCCGTCCCCGCTCGATCACTCTGCACAACGCGGAGTTAGTGAATACGCATGTACTGTGGCGTTGGCGTACTAGGCCTGTAGGCGATGTAGATCTTGATGTTCCGGCGGGCCATCCAGACTTGCTCCGTATCGAACTTGAGCGCAATGGTTCCATTCGCCATGGGGTCCCACTCTAAGTCGTCCGCGCCCGTTACGGATCTGATCGCAGCCTCTAGGGCTGCAGGCGGAGGAACAGCCCAGGCGGGCAGATTGCTAATCCGCTGGCGGAGCTTGTCCCCGTCGACCACCTTCAGGTCTGCCGGGTGACGCGTGATGCCGTTCCGAGGAAGCCCAGAGGTTGTGAGTGAGACTAACCATTCACAATTTACTACAATTGCAGAGGAACTGTGAGTGATGAATTCAATGAGATATGAAGCAAAGAAAGATGTACCGTCGTTGACGCGGGCAGGGGCAGGTGATTGCTGGGCGTGTTCGAGTGCGCGTTCGGTCAGCACCCGCTTCCGCCCGCTCTTCCTAGGGGCCGAGTGCTCGCAGACCGAGTCAATCTCGGCCTCGGTCGGCTCGTCCGGATCTTGGCGAGGCTGCTGGGCGCCGGGCTGCGTATTGGCCAGGCGCGTGAGTTGCTTTGCAGCACTCGCGGCCTGGTCATCCCCTTGAGTCGACCGCTCCTGGGTCGATGCAGACGTAGTTCGTTGTTTTTTCGTACAAAGAACAGCGTCGGCCGGAGGCTGGGGTCGCGTCGTGGTCTCGGCGTCGACCAACGAATCACGCTTGCGCTTACGCAACAGCGGCGAGCCCTCTGGCGACGCTAGCCATGCCGCCAGTTGGCTGCAAAGCGAAGATTCCTGGTCCTCCAAATCCTCGCGAGAGCCGCTGGAGGCCGACTTGGTGCACGTCTTCTTCGGCACCACGTCGTACGTGCTTGGACCTGTACGCTTAACTCCGCAGGAGTTCTTCATAACAACCTGCAGAGTGGACTAAACGTTTATGTCAATAAAGCATTCAATTGGAGGAAAGAAATAGCGAAATAACGTACCAGTGAACTTGTGTTGCCACGAGCAACTCTTGCTGGCGGCAACGCAACGTCCTCTGGGTGAGTGTCTGGTTGGCTGGCTTCCTCGCCGTTGCCGTTGCCGTTGTCACTGTTGTCGTTGTTGTACTTGTTATTGATATCGTTGTCGTCGTCCTTGTTGCTGTCGTTGTCATCTTCGCTATGAACATGAGGCATGTCGCACCAGTTGAAATCCACCTGCAACTTCAAATGTTAGTAAATACGTAAGAGGAATGATGATATGGAAAATACCTTGATACCATCAAATAAACTTGTTGTATCTCACTTCTTGTCTTGTTCGCCATCCCGTTCACCATCCTGTTCACCGTCCCATTTGCCGTCCCATTCACCATCCTGTTCACTGTCCTGTTCACCATCCCGTTCGCCGTCCCATTTGCTGTCCCGTTTGCCATCCTGTTCTTTGAACTCTTTCTTCTTTGCCTTTTTCTTTGCAGCCTGCAAGAAAAGATGAGAACGAAGTTGTGTGTGTTATGCGCTAAGTGTTTGTGTGCGTTATGCGCTAACGTACCACATGTGCCTGGGGCGAGTCAACATACTTAAAGAGACTTGCCGCTTTGCTTCCAGGCTTGGCCAAGCATGCTTTGGCCAGGTTCATGTCCCTCCACCATGTGACCAATCGCTTTGAATGGCCAGGCTTGGTGGGAGGATGCAAGGGGTCCTCAAACACCCACTTGTTTGCCATTCTGAAGGCTGTTCAAATGAGCGTATCCGAATTGTTTATCAACTGCACATGCAGGAAGTCAGTAAATAAATGGGTTAAAGCACATGAAAGGTCATGTACCTGTGACTTTCACCTTGAACTCAGCTGGCTTCTTTGCCGGCTTCAGCTTTTCAAATGCATGTGCAAGCAGCAACTTCAGCGACTCGGTGACTGGCTTCTGTCACTTGCGCACCTGAAGAGAAAACAGCTCAGTAACTACAACTAA
>NW_004457498.1:103620-105412 GCF_000313135.1 Acanthamoeba castellanii str. Neff
ATATCTTTGAAGCACATGAGGCTCTTGTTTTGGGCTCCCAACCCACCTGCAATAACTTGATTTTTGATGGACTCACAGCTCACCCCATCACTAATCCTCTCCTTGATGGTCCATTGTTCCATCTCCAAACCAGGGTCAAGGTTGTCCACACATGGACTACACCCCAAGTCCAATGTTTCAACTTTGCTCCTGGTCAGTGGGTTGCTGTCCAGGCTGATGCTGATGAAGACACTCAGGACTTTTGGATATGCAAGATCATCAGTGTTCTCCATAAGAGGCTCCATGTCCACTGGTGGAACTTCACTAATGGATGCTGGACTGACCATGGCTCAGAAAGCACTGTTCCAATGGGGTCTGTTTTAGCTTGTGGCTTTGACTTTAACACCAACACTGGAGTTCCCCCACCCACCCTTCAAGAAATATTTAGACTCCTGTAAATAAAACTTCTCTTCTCTGTGTACATTCAAATTCCACAGTGTTTATATCTCATGTACACCTGTTTTTAGTTTCATTAAAAAGTACCACTATCACCTTTTTCCAGACACAGTGTTCACAGCAGAAGCACATGGCTCAGCTGCACACCAGACATGACCTGATGACCAAACAAGAAGTGAGTGTTGATCTATTAGCATCACCCACTCACCATGTGCACCTTGTTATTGACAATGTGAAGTGGGGAGGTGGTGCTTATGTTGATGTTGAAGTAGTTGAACCACTTGTCATCAGTGATGTCCTTGAACTTCTTGAGAGACTCAAAGATACCAAGGTTGTTGACAACCACATCCAGTGGGGCCTTGATCTCCTCATCCAGAATGTTGAGAAGGTGGTCCACTCCCTCCTTCAAACTGAAGTTGCACACAGCTGGGTAGAGCATCACTGTTTCACTTAGGCTGGACAGCTCTGCCAACAGTAATCAGATGAATAAATGCATTTATAAATGGGAAAACTCATGGTGGCTGGGTACCTTGGATGGCTTTGGTGACATTGGCTTCTGACCTGCCATTGATGATGATGTGCGCACCCAGCTTCACAAACTTCACCACAAGCACTTTGCCAATGCCCAGTGTGGAGCCTGTTACAAGCACCTGCAACCCCCCCATTCACATTTGTTCACCATTTGTTGAACACAAAAGAAGCCACACCAGCTTTCCTTCAAGCTTGAAGTCCATGTTCCCTTTTGGTGTCGGTGCTTGAAGGCAGCTGCTTGAGTTTTTCCAGTTGTGTTGTTGTTCTGTCTCACTTCATTTCTTTGGCCATAATGGCGCTGCTGAGTGTCAGCGCAAGGCCAAAAAAAAAAAAAAAACAGCTTCCTATCGCCGCCGACTGCTCGGGTGCAGCGTAACCTTGTGCAGCTTGAGTGAACTCTCATGGGAGCCAACCCCCACCTCAACGAGCAGTGAGCCCCTCATCACGCCGAGGCAAGACCCAGGGACAAGTACGATCTCAAACATGGTCCTGGCGGTTTACCGGAAATTTCTCCCAAGTTCTGCCGGCCAACGCGTGGAAAGAAGCAAGGGACAAGACGAAAGAAGGAAGGAGTTCGCAGCGTCTCCACTCGTCTGGCCGATGACCAGACGCGGTCGGGATAGGTGAAGGTGGCGGGGATTGGGCACCGCAAAAGAGTGCCGACGGAGCCTTTTATTCTCGGGCTCGACTCACCTGCATTCAACATTTCTACCAACCATCAAACACCGTCCAGCCGCAACAAAGAGAGAAGCACTCACATCAAGAGAACCAACAAACAACTTAGAATCACACCGCGTGCTACAGACACAACAACAAAACAAAAAGA
>NW_004457498.1:105529-114612 GCF_000313135.1 Acanthamoeba castellanii str. Neff
AGCCTACAGCTTCATCAAGAGACAGTATCCTCCCTGTCATATCCTCTTGTTTTGTACATCTTACAATTCCTTCTTCTCAGTTGTGTTGTGGGGACAGGAGATATGGAGCTCTTTTGTCCCACATGCTACTTCAAGATGACCAACACACTCTTCTTTGGCGGCCATGATCCACTCAGCCTGCTCTTTGGTTTGCTCCCCTCACACAATCTCCAATAAACAGTTGTTTGCATTGGGGGGGACAGGTATGGTGATGAACAGGCAGAAGTGGTGCACTGATTGTGAGATTTGGATCTTGCATTGAGGCTGGCAGCATGAACAATCTGAACGCCATGCCAGGGCAGCCAGAGAGAAGTGTATGCTTGCTTGCTTTTGCTCTTTGCTCTTTGTGAGCTAATGTAAACACTTTTGTTAACAGGCGCAAATGAGAAGCTGGCCACAGAACAGTGATCGCTCAAGTGAAAGCGCCAGGCCAGCAACAAGGGAGACAAAGGTGACAACAACAAGTGTGACAGAGTTTTCAGCTACAGTGAGGAAGAGAAGGTCAATAGAAGTGAGAGTGAGGTTGAGAGCAAGGTCAAGGTCAAGAGCGAGGTCAAGGTCAAGAGCAAGAGTGAAGAAACAATAAATGATGTTGAGGACACACAAGGAGACAAGCTGGAGGACAAGGATGATGAGCAAATGGAAGATGAGGCGATTGTGGCCATGGCAGCCATCAACACTGAGAGGGCTGACAATGATGATGATGCACACATTCCAGAGGACTCAATGGGTCCAGCAATGGAGGAAGAGCTTAATGAACACAATCTGCCTCCAGTACGTTTGCTGTTGTTATTACCTTTATTCTTACTGACCTCCTATGTTCACTTCTAAAACATAGGCACATCACAGGCGTGTAGCGCAAAGACAGGGAGCCATAGAGCACACAATAGCAGACCCAAAGAACAAGGCACTCTACAAGCACATGCAGTGCAATGATGCCACTGAGTGTGTGATGGAGGACCTGCTTTGTATGCATTGGAATCCACTGTTCTGTTTCAGGATGATCACCAAGAGTGTCCATGTGCTGAGTGAGGCTGGTCAGGTACACCACAAACAACATTATTTTTGTTGTTTTTGTCATTTTCAGTGATTGACTTGTGTGCAGATGATGTACCCACCAGTTGCACAGTGTTGGGCTTGTGTTGGTTGGGGGACGCTCAACTTTGTGTCCCCAACCAATGTGATCTGCAATTGCTACAAGCTCAAGGTAGACTTGAGCAACAAGCACTTCTGTTTCAAATGGAGTGCAAGGCTCAAGCACCCATGCAACTGCAAACGATTCAAGCAGTGTGAACAGTACAACACCCCACAAAAACCCTCAATACTAACTTACTAACTTCATGTTTGTCTTAAGTTACATGTGGAGCAGGGCCCACATGCAAGGGTGAAGGCGGAAGGACTGCCAGCTCATCCTTCCCATTTTTTATATCAACATGTTCAAGCAAAGTAGATCAAGAAACCAAAGTGTCATTGGGATCTACATGTCCTTCACCAACATGTCAATGGACGAAATGGAGATCACCAAGTCAAGATACCTCCTCTGCCTTGTGCCACAGGACATCAACCTCTTTGACGCCTTGCAGATCGTCATCATTGCACTGATGCACCTGCTCAAGCGCAGATACAACGTCTACTTCAAGGCTGACAACACCACACACCACTGCTACAGCTCCGTCTACTGTATCCTCAGTGACCATCCCTTGCAGGCACTGTGTGCCAGTACGTTCATCAATTGTTTGGTTTGTCTTTCTTCAAGTTAACTTATGTTTTATTCATGTCACAGGATTAGCACAGGGCGGCTGGGGGTCGTGCCAATACTGCCACAACCTCTCAGCCTTCTTCCACGAGGTGGAATGGCCAATCAAGGTTGGTGGCTGAACGGTGCACTGGCCCCAGCGACGCGGCAACTACTGGAGTGTCTATGACGCTCACGTCGCGACACTCAAGGACTCCAATGAAGGAGTCTGTGGCAAGGTTGGCCCCGCCAATGAGAAAATAAAGGTGCATGGCTGGGGCCAACAGGTAAGCCCATTTTGGGAGCTCCTCTGGATGTGCGAATAGTTTTACAATTGCTTTGGTATCTGTCTACTGCATATTGAGCACCTTGGTCTTCTCAAGGTGCATCAACCCAATCCTTACACAACTTTTAACTTTATTAACTTCTTCTTCATTCAAAGAGACACTTGCAGTACACAAGCACAGTGCATGGGCTTGAGGAAGAGCTCAACAAGGTGTTCAAGGCTTTCCCACCATTCCCAGGAAAGCAGAGCTTTGCAAACCAGACGCAGATCATCCAGCGTAATCCAAACGTACATTTTCCTTTTTCTTTCTTCTCTGTTCTTCTCTGTGCAACACTCACAGCCGTCATTGCATACGACACACGCATGACCAACAGACACACACACGACCAATGGACACGCGCACAACCAACGGACGCACACGCGCACGCACACATGCACACACACGACCAACGACACACAGGGCAAGGTGGTGGTGGGGCTGACAGGAGGCGAAATGGACAGCTTCCTGCAGGTCGCTGAGCTCCTGTTCAAGGAGCGGGTGAGCAATCCACAGGAGCGTGAGTGCTGGCAAATCCACATCAATATCGTCCACCTCCTGCAGCAGGAAAGCTTCAATGCCAACAACCTCAAGAAGCTCAAGAAGCTGACCAAGAGATGGAAACATCTCATGGTCAAGTTCTACGGCGGCGTTGCTGAGCGGCAGTGAGCGACGAGCTTGAAGAAGACGTGGTCGAAGAAGTGGTTGAAGAAGCAGTCGCGGATGGCTGAGACGGTGGCCAGCGACATGACAACGAGTGGAGAGAAGCCACTCAGCTTCAAATTTCCAAACTTCGAGGTCGCACAACACTGGCCAGAGTTGATTCACTTCCTCGGGCCCCCATGGGTGCAGGACACGCGCCTGTGGGAGCAGCAGCACCTCGCGGCGAAGATGACCGCGCATAGGATGAACCAGATCAACACCGAACGTGCAATTCTTGTGAAGGTACGGCTTTGTTGCATGTTTTTTAACATTTGCTAACCTCTGGTTTTGTTGTTAAGACGCACCAAAAGGACACCGTCATTCGCCACCGAGCATACACTGGGCTGCCCCACATGAGCTCTGTGGATGGGTCCTGGAAGGAACCCTACACACTCAGTGTTCATGGCACAACAACCAGCATCATGAGGGACCGCAGGCGCAACCTCTTTGACACAGTCAGCCGTGAGCTGGGCGAGGGCGTCCAGATAGTGGATGACATCACCTCACACAAGTTGGCCCACTACTATGGCCACTTCCTGTGACCAGGCGATGGGATCGCCTTGCATGTTCCCGAAGACTATCCAAACGTACGATAGTGTGCTAGTGTTGTGTTTTGCTTCTCATTACTAATTCTTTATTTAATTGTAGATATGGTTCATCATCGACAACTCACAACACGCCATCCTCGACGAGTCCAAGACGCAGTGTGTCGTGATCGGAAGGATATCTCGTCTGCTTCACATTGCCTGCGACAATGTGGTGAAGGCGTGGGTCGAGCTCGAGCTTGGCGATCTGCGCAGTGTCAGTGATGGCTTTCTCAAGTTCTGGCTCAGCCAGCGACGGTTCTACCTTCCCTTTGGGTGGAATGGATGGACCGTCACCAAGCGCGTCCACCTCGTGCAACAACATGCGGGCTTGCTCTATAACCATCACATTAGGTGGCACCTGGGCGACAGGTGGGCCACACCGGCGAGCGGCGCACAACCAGCAGCGTGGAGCACGACCAGCACGATCGGCGGCGCGGAGCACGACCAGCACGACGACTAGCGCCACCAGCACGACGACCAGCGGCGCGGAGCACGACCAGCGCGACCAGCGGCGCGGAGCACAACCAGCACGACGACTAGCTAGGTGGACAGGAGGTGGACAGGAGGTGGACAGGAGGTGGACAGGTGAAGATGGAATTGTCCACCTTTTTCAATACAACCATTCGACCTACTCAAGGTGGAAAAAGGTGACCTCAATGTGCTGGCTTTTGGTGGTTTTTCCCGTCTTGTGAAAGGTGGAAAACAGCTATCTTTTTCCCACCTACTGTCCCGGCAGTGAAGGCGAGGTCGCCGCGCCGGGCGGCCGAGGCACAGGTGCGGTAGTCCCACGGGCACCCGTTGGTGCGAGCCCACTCGAGCACGGCGAGCCGGCCCTCAGCGGCCAACCGGGCGCAGAACTGCTCGTCTAGAAGATGGTGGGGAGCTGGGGTGCTCGTGGCGGTGCGGTCGACGTCTTGTGGCCACCCCGTTACCTCCCTGCAGAGGTCGAAGCTGGCGCTCCAGTGGCGAGACACAGCGAGGCGGCGAAGTAATCCGCCAATGCCCGAATTCTTGTCTGTTTTTCCTGTTTGATTTCTTTTTGCCCCACCAGGAGTGTGTTACAGATCACACAAGTTGGGTCACCGGCACGCAATGACGGGAGAAGTCACAAACCAGTCCGGCCACTTGCCTTGTGGAGGTGGAGTCGACTAAGTCTACTTCTAAGTGGTGCCCTAGTGACCTCGCGAACCGTGTCACGGTGGCGTTGTGCTCCACTCAGGAATTGGAGAACGAAGCACCACCTCGCCTATACAAACAGGGTTGGCGCCCTTCCCTCCTTCCTCCTCAACGCAACCTCACCACTCATTCGCACCATGAAGCTGTACACTGTGGACATCACACTCCTCTTGCTCGGTCTCCTTGCTCTCGCTCTCGGTACCACCACTCCTCTGAGACCAGCGCTATCCCAGATCTTGGCTGACATCTAACAACTTCCCAGCTGTGGAGGGCCACGACCAGCATATCTTGGACAATGGCCGGTGCTGTGGTGAACGTGATCCGGGAGAGGTTGAAGAGGAAGGCGACTACTACTGGAAGTGCTTCAAGGTGTGCCACACCCACAGGGACTCGACCACCGCTGAGCATCCCTGCACCACTACGCCCGACCACGAGAAGCCGCCGTGCACCACCACCGAGGCCCACAGGACTACCACGGCCAGCTCGGGGAGCGGTCAGTGTGCCAACGGCCAGTGGCAAGATCGGAACGGGTGCTGCCCGCGTAAGATCGCCCACACGTTCTTCTACCCGGACGGCCACGGCTGCTACCCGATCGCGACCGAGGCCGGCGTCAAGTACGCCGATGGACAGGGCGTCCTGCCCGACCGGCTCGGCGAATACCTCAAGGCCGGCGAGCCGTGCCCTGAGGACCGCAAGTGTAAGAAGGAGTGCGACAGGGTGTGATTGGCTGAGTGACAGGTGCAAGTTTGAGATTATTTTAGATATATTCGAATTCAAAAGAATGATGAAGGGAAAGCTCTTTAGAGGTGGTGATAGCCGTGGCGACGGCAGCAGAGGCAGTAGATGAGTCCCAGGCAGGCGGCACCCAGGCAGCACAGGCCGACCACGCCGCCCACCACGATGCCGATGATGGCGCCTACGCCCAGCAGCACGTCGTCGATCTCCTGTACGCAGCAGGTGTTGATCAGCACTGTTCTAGATGGAGATAGAGATGGCGCATGGGTCCGGGCTGAGACGTACGCTGGGGCAGATATTGTGGGTGTAGTATTTGTAGTTGCAGGAGTCCGGCTTCTTGCAGTCCTTCTCGGTGCAGTTCTCGCAGTAGCCTTTGCTATCGCTATCGCCGCACCATCCGCAACTGGAGCTCTATGTTGTCAATCACAGGCGCGCATGTGAGATCACCACGCCCCATCGGAGCGCAACCCGCCGCATACCTTGCACTGGCCGCAGTTGATGGCGAGAGCGCAGTTGGCCACCGCCGCGGTCGGTTCGTCTTCTGCCCGGACAGATAGGCTGGTGTCGCCAGCCGCCGATGTCAAGTCGACTTCTTGTGCGTGTGCAAAGAGTGCGGCGATGACGAGCACAAGCAGTGCCAGCAGGGTCGAGCGTTGGAAGGCCATTGTTGTAGTGGTAGTTGTTTGTGTGTGTTGAGAGTATGATGGTTGTGTTGGGTGAGGTGTGATCGAGGCCATGAGCTCGGCCCGACAAGGCGCAAAGTCGCATAAGCCCGAAAGCCCTTTTCAACAAGATGCCCACCGGAATGCGTTCTCACGCCGTGGTCGGTGGTCTCAGCCCTGAAAACCCAACGACGCGCCTTAGCTTGTTGCTCGCCCTCCGCCAAGAATTTCGGGAACATTTTTTTTCCTACGAAAAGGGAGTTGAAAGTTACACTGTGTTCTTGTGATTTTCTCTGGACTGACGTATATTAATAAAGCCTCCATAGTCCGTGTTGTGCGCACTCTCAACTAGCAAAGATGAAGGACCGTTCCTTCTTGCTTGGGGCTGCCCTGTTGCTGCTACTGGCTACTACTACTTTTGCTGTAGGAAAAGAGGTAGACAGGAGTGGCTGGCCTGTGCAGCCTGCCCAATGTATGTGCCGTTTCTTCACTCCTGATTTAGCAACCAACATCACTCTGAGCATGCCACACCAGGCTACCAGCAGGCACTGTTTACGGGCAGGCAGGCAGCCACCAGCAAAGTATTGGACAACATTGCCCCCAACTGGGTTGGGACCTTCAAGGTGGACAATGATGCCAATGTGGTGATCCAGGCCTCTTTCACTGCATACACATCATGCATCAACTTCCAGCCACACACTGCAACCTTCAAGCTCCTTCTTGATGGTGAAGAGGTGGGCATGACCAGCTACCATTTCAACAAGGAATTTGATCACTGTACCATCCCTTCCTTCTTGGTGAGCCTCCCTTGCATTGGAAGAGGCACACACAAGGTAGAGATCAGGATTCCTGTGGGAGCTGTCATTGATCTGAATGACTTTGCTTCCATGGTGGTCTCTGTTTGCTCCCACTGATGGTGGTGGACACATTGGCTCTATTCCTGGGACCACCAGCTGCTGTTGTGGTGGTTCTTGGCCAAAGGTTTTGTTTGCTGGAGGAGCCTCCACACGTACACAAGATGAAAGGACAACACAAAGCACGAATTGGCGGCAAACTGCAGAATGGCGTAGGTTCTGTTCTAAATGTGCAGAGGATTGATCCTTGCCAACAAATTTAATTGAGGAATTGAAGCAGAGGCAACATGACTCTTTGATTTCAGGGCGAAATAATTGAGATCACCTACCATTTGGACGTGGAGAATGTGGTGGGCATCTTGTGTCAGGATGCTGTCCACCAAAACATCATTAGGAATCGTGGTAGTAAGCCCTGCTGTGTGGGCTTTGATATGGAATGGCAGCACGAATCTGCGCCCGGGATGGACAACCCGGTGGCCCTCGTTCAGGTGGCTAGCGAGGATGTGTGCCTCATCTTCTACATGCTGCAACTCGGTAGCATGCCCCCAGCTCTCGAAGAGCTGCTTCTCGACAAGCACTTCTTGAAGGTGCGAAATTCCCTTGTTCGCCCATTTGATTGATGAATCGATTCATCAATCATTTAATTGATCCCTGTTCATGGTGCAGGTGGGACTCGCTGTGACCAACGATCTGAGAAAGCTGCACTCACAGTTCTTTCTCATCCCGCGAGGGTTGCTCGACGTCGCTACGATGGCGCGCAGGCTCAGCTACACCCGCCTGGGTCTGCAGTCGCTGGCGCAGGACCTCCTCGGCAAGCACGTAGCCAAGGGCAAGGCCTGCTCGCTTGCCTGGTCGCCCCGGACAGCTTTCATACGCCGCCACCGACGCCTTCACCACACTTCTCATCTACAAACAGCTCAAAGCGATCGAAGTCGCAGAGTGCCAGGGACACTACTGGACCATGGTGCTGGCCGACGATGAGGCGGCCATGGAAGCGGAGCTCAACGCCGTCGGCCCGCGCATCAGGGAGCTCAAAGAGAGCATGCAGAAGCTCACCCGACACAACACCAACTTGGCCGCCCAGCTGGCCACCGTCAAAGCCGAGGCCCAGCGCACCAAAGCCGCCTACGAGGCCAAGGCCCAGCGCACTCGGGCCGCCTTCCAAGCTGAGGCCCAGCGCACCCGGGCGGCATTTCAAGCCGAGGTCCAGCGGACACGGGACGCCTTCGAGGACCGTATCGCAGAAATCGAGGAACATCTGTTCTGGTGAACCAGGCCGCCTACATCACATGGACATCGGTACCATCTGCACGGTGATGGTACCCACGCCGGACGCCCTTCACCAGATCCGGCTCAAGAAGAACGAAAGAGAACAAAAAGAAAGGTGTGCAGCAAAAGAAAACGCGTTTTCTTGTAGTCGACAAAAAAGAATTAATCAACAAAAGAACGAATCACGACCAAGTTCAATTTTGTGCGCAAAGAACGAAAGCGCGAACACGCGGGAGCGCACACCTCGAGGGAAGAACGCGTTTAGGCACAAGTTCGTTAGTTCGTTCATGTCAGGCATTTTCAGGAGCGGGAGCAAGGTAGCGCCGGTCTTCGGTGGCACCATTGAGGACCCGCGCGGGCAGCAGTTCCTGGTCGACTGCCTCGACGTACTCGAAACATGCGGTAACCCCCCCCCTCCCCAAACACAGTCATTCATTTTTATATAAAAGTCATTTATAAAATAAAATAACCATCTAATTTTATTGTATGTTTCATTTGTTTATTTTTAATTTTTATTGTCGCACAGTGTCGGAGGAAGGTCTGTACCGTATGTCGGGTAGCAAGGAGGACATGACAAACGCCCACCGCGATATCAACAAGGGTACGGACCTGCGGCGCTCCCATATCGTTGCGTGCGGTGCACCGGTGTGTGTGTCGCATGCGTGTGCGATTACGCAAAGTGATCACCCATTGATTGATCGTTGTGAAGGCAAGTCTGTGGACCTGACGGCGATGGCCGCCAAGTCGGCGCACACGGTGGCGGGGCTGCTCAAACTCTACTTTCGCGAGCTCAAGCCCGAGCCTCTCATGACCTTCAATCTCTACGAGTGTCTCATCGCTGGTAACTCGCCTGTGCGGTAGTGTGTGCGGCGTGTGCGCTTGTTGTGTGTGTGTGTGTGTGTGTGTGCGGTGGTGTGTGCGGTGGTCGTGTGCGGTGACTCAGTTCGGGGGAGCAGCTTCGCAGGAAGAGTGATCGAGGAGGAGAGGCGTCGTATACTGTT
>NW_004457498.1:114626-123844 GCF_000313135.1 Acanthamoeba castellanii str. Neff
ATGCTGCCGCGCNCCAACTTCAAGGTGCTCACGGTGCTGATGAGCCACCTGCAGTTCGTGGTGCAGCACAAGGCCGCCAACAAGATGGACTGCAACAACCTCGCGATCGTGTTCGGCCCCATCCTGCTCGGTTCGCGCAACGACTCGGTCGGGGTCATCATCACCGACGTGAGCCACGTCATCCGCCTCATGTCCGTCCTCATCCAGGACTGCGACTTCTTCTTCCCCGACAAGCACGTCGAGATCGCCGAGAAGCCCAGCGACTCCCCGCCGCCCGCCACCAAAGGTCTTCCCTGCCCGCGCGTGTGCGTGTGCGTGCGCTGTTGCTGACTCACACACATACACACAACACACAGCAGAGAAGAGCAAGAAAGAAAAGAAGAGCAAAGACAAGGTGAAGGAGAAGGAGAAGGAGAAAGAGAAGGAGGAGGAGCCCAAGGACTGGGCCAGCAACATGGAGAAGAAGAGGCGGGCGACCAACGTCAAGAAGATCAACGAGGAGTGGACCAAGCGCGCCGAGGAGACCACGTCGACATCGCCCAGCGGCGCCGCGGCGGCCTTGGCCGCGGCCAAGAAGTCGAAGAAGGAGAGGAAGCAGGAGCAGCTCGAGCGCAAAGAGCGCAAGGCCAAGCAGAAGCGCATCAACGAGCGATGGCAGCGGATGGGCATGCCGGCGTCGCCGTCGCTCGGGCGCAGCGCGACGGCGGCGGGCGGCACGCAGCAGATGAAGAAGGAGAAGGAGCGGCTCGAGGGCCTCTACTCGCAGCGGAGCTCGCGCGCCGTCCAGCGGATCACCGTCAACGAGTTCCTGCAGGAGCGCGCGAGCCGCATCAAGAGCGGGGCCTACACCTACGAGGAGCTGCAGGCCTGGACCCAGGCCCTCAACCACTACTCCGAGGCCCAGGTTATATGTACATGAGAGGGGGGGGGAAATATTTGTATTTGGCTTGCACCACACAGTGATCATTTGCCCCACACCTGCACACATCACCGCACACGACACGACACGACACGACACACACGACACAGGTCAGGTGTGGTGGGAGGAAGAAACACAGGAAAAAAAAGAGAGAAAAAGGGTACCGAGCCCCAGAAGGAGTTGGCCTTGCGTCGTTGGTTGATTCGCTCGATTTCCTCGGGCGTGAACTGCAGCACGGTCGATATCACCGGGAGGAGCGCATCGTGCTCCCCCGTCTCCATGTACTTCACGATGATGTTCTTCAGATACCTTCAGTCCCCGGGGCACACACAAACAAGTCACATCACGCCACGTCAGCAAAACTATCATGTTTTACATTGAACACCAAATGGGAAGGTCGTGTGTGTGGTGTGTGTGTGTGCGCGAGCGAGAGAGAGTACCCGATGTTGGAGCCTTCTCGTTTCTGTGCGCGCTCGAACTCGCGAATCTCCTCCTTGAGGACCTGCTCCTGCATGAGGTGCAGCTTCGTGGTGCGCTCGGCGTCGGCCAAGGCCGACCTCAGGTCCTCCAGTTCCAACTTCAATCGATGCAGCTCCTAAACAACAACAACAACAACACACACACACACACACACAATGCGTCACAAATGGGCACGAATTGGCGCCAGCACCGCACTTGGGCTTACCTCTCGATGCGCGGCCTTCATCTGGTTGTAGAGGACGTTGTTGGTGAGCCCGCGCTCGTCTTCCCTGGGCTTGTTGGGCGCAGCGGCGGCGGCCGACATGTCCAGGTCAGCGAGCGAGACCGACGACGTCGAACGCGAGACCGAGGGCGACGGCGACGCCGAGTGCGGAGCGACCGACGACGATGATGACGACAATGAGGCGTAGGTGGGCTTGGCTCCGGTCATGCCGTTGAGCAGCCTGATACGCTGCTCCAAAATCTTGATCTCCTTGACCAACTGCGCTTCGCGCTCTTCCCGCTCCTTCAGCGCAGCTTGCGTGCTGGTGACACACGACACACACACAACACACACACACGACACACTGTGAGGTTGGGCGCAAGGGGCATATGACGGACGGCCTACGAGACTAACCTCTCCTGTTCGGTTTGCAGGCGCTGCTCGAGTTCCTTGAGCTTGTCGGCGTTCTCTCTTCGCGCCTGGAGCACGTTGTGGCGATTCTCCTCAACGAGCCGCCGGTGTTCGGCCTCGCGCTCGGCCAGCCGCTCCTCCCACTCCTGATTCCTCTTTCGCATGTCCGCTCTGCGTGCGGCGTGTGCGATGTGTGTCGTGTGAGTGCGGCGCGTGCGGCGTGTGTCGTGTGTGCGGGCGCGGTCAGACTCACCTGACGTTCTCGAACTCCTGGACCTCGTTCTGGTGTCGGTGCTGGAGTTCGGTGAGCTCGGTCTGCAGCGCGTCGGCGGTGGCCTCGTAGTGTCGCAGCTCCTCGTTCTCGGCCTGCAGCCGCTCCGCCTCCTTCCTCAGCTGCGTCACCTCCTCCTGCAGCGAAACAATGCTCGACAGGGCCTGCGGCGCCTCGCTGTGCGCCTCGTCCTCCGTTGGGCCTTCGCCGCCGCTCGCCGCCTGGCTCCGCTCGGTGCTTGGCGAGTCTGTCGCACGTGGTTCATCAAAATCACGACCGACACGGCTTGTGTGTCGTGTCGTGTGTCGTGTGTGGCGAGGAGCGCACCGCCGGCGGGACCCGCAGAGGCGATGGCCGACTGGGCACGCAGCTTGTAGGACCTGAACTCGGCCTTGGTGTCCTCCAGCTCCTGCGTGACCTGCGCCAGTTGCCCTTGCTACCATTCGCCTTCCGTAAGCGGTGTGCGCGGTGTGTGCGGTGTGTGTGCGGTGTGTGCGGTACCAATTCTTTCATCTTCTCCTTGTAGACCTGCGCGGCCTTGCGCAGCTGCTGGAGGAACTCCTCGCGGGCCTTGGCCTTGACCTCGATCGTCACGCGCTTCTCGGTCTCGGCGCGCTCGGCCTCCACCCGCTGCGCGGCCGCCTCCAGCTCGCGCCGCAGCCCGTCCATCTGCAGGCCGAGCCCGGCCAGCTCCTCCTCGCGGGCCGCCACCTTCTGCCGGGTCTCGCCCAGGTGCTTCTCGGCCAGCTTGAGCAGGTCCTTGAGCTTCTTGATCTTGGCCTGCAGCTTGCCGCGCTCCTCCCTGTCGCGCTCGCGCTCGGCCTTGGTCCGCTCGTGCGCGTCGACCACCTCCTGCCGCTCGCGCTCGGCCCGCGCCAGAGCGTCGCGGTGGCGTTCGTCGGCCTCCTTCATGAGCTTCTTGATGTGGCCCAGCTGCTCCTCGCCCAGCCGGTGCTCCGTGAGCATGCCCTGCATCTCCTCCACCGCCTTCTTGTGCTTCTCCTTCTCCTCCTCGATCCGCTGGTTGAGCTTGTTCCGCTTCTCCACCTCCCCCTTGATCTCCTCCCTGGCGACAACACAGTCACATATCAGTGCGTGCGTGCGTGCGGTATTGCGTGTGCGTGTGCGTGTGCGTGTGCGTGGGTGTGCGTGTGCGGTGAATTGGGAGGTGTGCGTACTGCAGCTTCTTTTGCTTGTCCTCTGAATTCTTTTCGATCTCCTTGAGCTGCTTCTTGAACATCTCGATGAGGCTGAGCAGCTTGCTCTCGTTGTCCTTGACCGCCTTGTACTGGGTGTCCTTTTGCATCATCACCTCCTGCATCGACCAGTCCAGAAGAAGGTCAACGATTAAGTTCACGATCGTCGTTCGCGAATTACAGTTTAGATCGAATAAATAAATAAATAGGCCGCACCTGGAGCTTGCTCAGCGTCTCGTCTGTGTGCGCCTTTTCCTCTGCCGCTGCGTTGACCTTCCCGATCAGCTCCTACACCACATCACAACACACAACTCGCCTGTGAGCGAACGAACTGTGGCGCGCTACACACACACGACACACATGACACATACGACACACACACACGACACACAGCCGCATGCGGCCACACACGTACATCTTTCTCTTCGCGCAGCTTGCGCAGGGCGTCGTCCTTGTCGGCCAGTGACTTGTCGTGTCGTTCGTTGACCTCCTTGAGCGTGTTCCTGAAGCCCTCGCGCTCGCGCGCCATCGCCTTCTCAACCTGCTCCTGGCCTTGGGCCAGCGCGCGCTCGACCTCGGCCAGCCGCGCCTGGGCCGCCTCCAGCTCGGTGCCCAGCTGCTGGCGGTCGGCCCCGAGCCGCGCCTGCTCGTCCTCGGCCTTGTGCACCGCCTTCTCCAGCCGGTCGCGGTCCTCGCGGGCCTTTTTGACCAGCTCGCGGGCCCTGGCCTTGAGCCGCACGACCTGCTCCCGCTTGCGCGTCAGGTCCTCCTCGCGCTGGCGCAGGTCCGCACGCAGTCGCTCGGTCTCATCGCGCAGCGCTTCGCTCTGATGCGCGTCGTCGGTCTTCTCCTCCGTATCCGCCTCCGCCTGCTCGTCGGTGGGGGCCTGGGCCTGGGAGTGGAGCTGGTCGAGTTCCGCGCGGTCGGCGCGTAGTCGTTCGCGCTCCTCCTGCAGCCGCTCGCGCTCCTCGTGGGTCTCGTCCTTCTCCTTCTCCAGCCGCTCGCGCTCCTCATCGAGCGCCCGCCTCTCTTCGTCGAGCCCCTCCCGCTCTCTCTGTCGGCTCTCTTCTGCTTCCTCCGCTCCCGCCGCCCCGTCGCTCGTCCGCTGCTGGCCGGCCTCGAGCGTCTGCTTCAGCTCCTCGACCTGGCGCGCCAGCTCCGACTTCTCGGCGATCCAGTCGCTCGTCTGCTCTCCGCCGCCACCCTGCCCGTTGCTTCGAAGCGCCTCCACTTCGCTCTCCAGCTCGGCGATCCTCGCACGCGCAGCCGCCACCGCTTCGCTGTCCCCCTGATCGGTGGGCGGGCGCTCGGCGAGTTCGGCGTGTTCGGCGCTTGAAAGCCGGGCCACGACCTCCTCGAGCTCTCGGATTCGGCTCTCCTTGTCGGCGATGGAGTTGAGGTCGGCCTGGCGGGTCTGCTCGCTGGCGTCGCTTTCCTGGCCTTGGCGCTCCTTGAGGGCCTGCAGCTCGGTGGCCAGCGCAGCCCTGTCGGCCGCTTCGCGCTGCCACTTAGCGATTTCGTCCTTGAGCTTGGCGCTCTCCACTCCCATCGCCTAGGCAGAGCGCCAGTCGTGTCAAGATCGGAACCGCGACACAGCACGTTGCACTCGACAGCGCACGACACGCACGACACACACGACACGCACGACACACACACGACACACACGACACGCACGACACACACGACACACGAAGCGCACTGGACAGACGGGGATGTGAGCGATACCTGGGCCTCGTTCCTCATAAGTATGAGCGTGTCGTGCAGGCCCTGAAGCTCCACTTCCTTGTCCTTCTGCAGGGACACCAAGTGGTGCTCTCGTTCTGGCAAAATCGGGAATGATAGGGCATCGTGGGTACATAAGCCAAACTATGTTTCATGGGTTGCGTGTGTCGCGTGTGGGTGTACGTGTGCGTGTGTAGCCAAGTAAAACGCACCAGCCAGGGACTCCTGGGCCTTGTGAAGGTCCTCGCCCAGCTCCTTCGCCTTAGCGTGGCTGTCCTCCAGTTCAGCGTTCAGCTCCTGTGTGGCCCCAACCAATGCGTGATTGAATATAAATTATAATAATAATAATAATAATAATAATAATAATAAATAGGAGCTAAACCTCCCCGGCAAAACCGAGATTTACCTTGATACGCCGCTGACCGGCCTCGAGCAACTCCTTCTGGGCGTCCCTCTGCTTGGCCAGCTCGCCCTCCAACTCATCCACCTTTTCCTTGTGCCGGGCTTCCATTTCGGCCTTGGCACGCGCCTCACTGTCGGCCATCCCTGTGTGGCGTGTGTGTGTTGCGTGTGTGTGTGTGCGTGCGTGCGTGTGTTGGTGACGCCGTAGGTCAAGAAGACAGGAATGGCAAAGCGACTTACGTTGGAGTTCGGTCGCGAGCCGCTCGATCTGTTCGCCGGACTTGGTCTGCAGGGTGTCGTAGAGGTCCTTCTGCTCCTGCACCCGCTGCTCGAGCTCCTCCACGCGCCCGACAAGCGCGCGCTCCTTCTCCGCGGCCTGCTCCCGCGCCTCGCGCACCGCCCGCCGCAGTACGTGCCCCTCGCGCACCAGCTCCCGGAGCCGCGCCTGGTAGGCCGCCTCACGCTGGCGTTCGAGCTCCTTCCTGCGCGCCTCTTTCTCGCGCTCTTCCTCGTCGATCTGGTACACCGTGCCACCGTCGTCACCGCTTCTGGCATCATTTACGCTGCCACTGGGCTCGGTCTTGTCGTCATCGCCACTCTGCTGCTGTTCGCTGTTCTCTTGGCCGCTGCCCAGCTGCTTGGCGAGCTCGCTCTCGACGTCGTTTCCGTCGGCGCCGTTGGACTCGGCGGCATCGGTGGCATTGGGGCGGTCGTCGTCTTCAGGTGGCGGCGGCGCAAGGCCGACGTCGGCGTTGAGAATGGCTTCGTCCTCCTTGTCGCGCTCCTCGATCTTGGCCTTGAAGTCGTTTCGCTCCTTGGCGAGCCGCTTGTAGGCGTCGACCAGCTCTGCACACAACACAACACACACAACACACAGATACACGACACACACCACGACACATGAGCGGTTCCGCCCGAAACAAGTGCCCGGCACAGGTCAGCTGTACCGGAGATCTTCTCGTCGCGCTTCTTGACGGCGATGGCCTGCCTCTTCACAAAGTTGACCAGCTCCTCCCTCGACGCCGAGTCCAGAGATATCCTCATCGGTGTCTGTGTTGTGCACACCGCACACACCACACCACACACAAGAAATACATCAGCGCGAGTGCCAGTGTTGGTGGTTTAAAAAGAAGAGCGTACGTTATCGCCTGCCGGGGGAGCCGCGGCTGGGGCTGGAGCTGCGGCGGGCGTGGAGGGGGAGAGCGAGGGAAAGGGCGGGGGCGAGCCGCCCTGGGAGGACGGGCCTCCGTCTGTGGAGGAGCGCATAGCGTTGGCCGCGGGGGAGGCGACCGCCTGAAGTGCATTCTCGAGATTGATACCCGCTACCTGCGCCGGCAGATTCGACTTGATTTTGTTGTACCACGACATCACCTCGAATCCACCGCCTGCGCGAGGCCAATCGCTACTTGAAGCTCCTTGCTCTCTGCTTCTTCTTTTGTTGGCAGATCAGTGCACGCCCCCCTCGTGGTGGAGAAGTTTGCTCTCTTCTGGTGCTTCTGATTTCTTTGTGTTTCCTTTTTTCCTTTGTTTCCTTGCTGACGTGGCGTCAACATGGAACGAGCAAGCAGGCCAGTGCTGGTGGGCCTCGGGTGCCCCATCCTCGACATCAAGGCGGCAGTGAGTGAGGAGTTCTTGGCCACGTATGTATACAACCCAACGCATTTATTTCGCCAATTTATTTCTTTCATTGCACTCATCTAATCGCGGCTGCTGCAGGCGGGGCTTGGCACTGGGGCAGTTCAGCGTCACCACCGACTGCCATCGCGCCCACGCACTGTACGCACACCAAACCCAACCGCATCGCTGCGTTGCATCTTTCATTTACACGTGCATTCGCCGGGCACTGCACGCCAGGTATCGCGAGGCCGTGGACAGCGGGGCACGCATCCAGTACTCGGCCGGTGGGTCCACCCAGAACGTCATCCGGGTCGCTCAGGTGGTGCCAGTCGCTGCAGCGTTTCTCCCCTCTTTTGTCGTGGCTGACCTGAAATGGCCCTTCACCGCACGCATGCCCAGTGGCTGCTGGGTGCAGAGCACAGGTGCGCCTTTGTGGGCAGCGTCGGCGACGATGACTTTGCCCGACTGCTTCGGTTCGCTCCCCGATCGTGATGACGAGGCCCACTTACACTTCTTCCCACTTACACCACTCCCTCTCGGCGTGTTTTGTAGGAGAGAGGTCGAGGCCGAGGGCAGCGCGGCCGCGTTTTGCTACGTTGGCACGCCCGGCCACGCAACGGGCAACTGCTTGGCGTTGACCCTCGCGGGGGACAAAGAAGACCGACGGTTCACACACACCCCAACGCCCGCCACCCGCGCGCGTACTCGTACACGCACTGACCCACTCTCCGCCCGTCCCGAACAGACATCAATTATTCACCGCTGGCGCCTCCGAGACTTTCGACTTGGCCTCGTTGGCCGAAGACACAAAGCAGGTGCGTGATAAGTCGGTCGGCCGCCTTTCATTTGTAGTCTCACGAAGTGTGTGTAGGTCATTGATGGCGCGTCGTATGTCTATCTGGAATGCGCGTTCCTGGCCTTTGCGGCGGACCACCTCCTGGCGCTGGCTCAGCGGAGCAAAGACCAGGGCAAGGTACCACTCTCACCGCCCACTACTCGCATCGCATCGTAATTGTGTTGGAGGCTCACCCGCACGTGCCTGGCTGGGGTGTGGCCGTGCACACAGTGCGTCGTGGTGAACCTCTCCAACATCTCGGTGGTCAACAAGCACCGCGACGCCATTCTCCGACTGCTTCCCCTGGCCGACGTCGTCTTCGCCAAGGAGAAGGAGGCGCTCGCACTCGCGCCGGCCCAGACGCCCGAGGAGGCCGCCCTCATCCTGTCTCGCCGCCGCGGCTCCGACACGTCGATCGTGGTCGTCACCCGAGGTACTCAACCCACCGTCGTTGCCTGCAAGGGCCAGGTACCCACTTGCCCCCCCCCCCTCCCTCCAATCACCATATTCCCCCTTGCCGAGGCCCAGGCGGGGCTGACCCTGCTCTACGCCGGCGTCAGGCCTCGGTGTTCGCAGTGCCGGTGGTGCCGAAGGAGAAGATCGTGGACCTCATCGGCAGCGGTGATGCGTTCGTGGGCGGCTTCCTCGCCGCGTTCGTCCACAGACACCACCCCAAGACCAAAGAAGTGTTCGCCCACCACCACCACCTGGCGCAGTGCGTGGCAAGCGGACACTTTGCGTCGTCTGAGGTCATCCAGCACGCCGGCTGCACGTTCTCTTCCGGTTCGACGCCGCCACCACACAACCAGCCAGGCCAGTAGCGCGACCGATCGTCGGTGTGGGTGGTAAGATGAGAGATTCGATATACATGTACACAGCTCGCTACTTGCGCGTCTTGTCTGATTTCCTCTTGGCGCTGGCGTCGGCGTCGGCCTTGTCCTTGGCCGCGAGGATGTCCACCAGCGGCACGCCGGCGAGCGCCGCGGACCCGCCGCGGCCTCGGCTCTCCAGGTAGGTCCTGGCGCACCGCTCCACCTGACTCCGCACGCACACCATGAACTCGCAGCAGTCGTGCCCCAACGCTCGGCACGAGAGCTCCACCACCGCCAACTGCACACGTCGTAGTTGTCGTTGTTAGCACACTGCTCGCCAACACACGGAAA
>NW_004457498.1:124005-132917 GCF_000313135.1 Acanthamoeba castellanii str. Neff
CCGTCGCCGCCGCTGGCCCACGTCTCGGCAGCGTTGTTGTATGCGCCGCTGCCGCGTCCCTTTAGAAAGGAGAAGACCGGCGCTGTGTGCGAGTACTTCTGCCAGCACTCGTTGAGGAATCCGTTGACGTAGCCGGCAGCCATCACGCACGCAGGCGTGAGCAGCTCCCTTCTCTCCTTCTTGTTGTTGTGGTTGTCCCGACCGCCCTTGGCCTTCATGGCGTCCTCATCCTCCGCTGCTTTCAGGTAAACTGCACACACACACAACACACACAACAACAACAACACACACACCATCACAGGGCGTTAGTTTCGGAAGGGACGCGACGAGCAGCTCGGCACGATCTACACATACCTGAAGCTTCCATCGAGTTCTCCATGGTGAAGAGACTGTAGAGGCTCGGTAACGGGGCGAACGAGCAGCTGAGGGTCGAGTAGTCGAACTTGACGCTGCCCCAGCCCGTGTAGGCCATCACCGTCGGCAGGCCGAACAGCAGCAGGTCGGAGAACATCGACGGCGGGCAGTTGGCGCCGCTGCGCCCCGAGCCTCCGCCGCCGCCGGAGCCGGCCGACGACGAAGTGCCGGCCGACGCGGAATAAAGCGAGGCGAGGTAGCTGATGTCGACGCTCTTCTCGCTCACGATCTTGTTGAGGAAGTTGCTGTGGTCGTTGCCGCCCATGGCCGACGCAAAGTCGAACAGGAAGTGGGTGGCGAAAGTCTCGGCGGCGCGGCGCAGCTCATCGCGCTCGCGCTGCTCGTCGCGTTCGCGCTCGGCCTCGTCGATGCCGCTGCCGGGCTTCAGGCCTCCGCCGCTGGAGCTGCGCCGCTTGGTCGTCGTCGCTTCCGCGCCTCGCTGCTCCTCGAGCGCCTTCTCCACGAGGTCCACGAATTCGAGCGAGATCGAGCTGCCGCGCACGAAGATGTGTCGCTCGTTGTTGAGCCGCACCTCGCCTCGCGTCGGATCGCACGATATCTCCTGGAACAGCTTGGAGAACTCGCGGCCCACCTTGTGCTGCACGCTCCGGAGCTGTTTCAGCTGGTCCGGCGAAAGGCCGATCCTGGACCGCGCCTCCTCGTCCTGTGCCGCGAAGCCGAGCGAGTCGCTGCTCACCGAGATCTGCTGCTTCTTGGGGTTGGCCGGCTCTCCGCTCAGCAGTGTACTCTTTCCTGCGCCGCGCCACCGACACGACACACAACGCACACGACACATGCGACACACAGCACGTGGGCGATCAAGTTGATGATGAGTGGACGAAGAGCCAGAATGGAGCCAGGAGAGGCCTAACCTTTGATGGACAGCTTTCGCCTGAGCTTGGTGGCAGCCGTGTCGGCGGTCAAACTTCGGGGCACGGCCGGAAGGTACGTCTGCGCAGTCGACACAAATTAACACCAGGCACCAGTAGACACCGACAGGCCGGCGTGCACCGTCTGGCTTACCTGGGTAGTCGACAAGAACTGGGGAATGTACAGTGCCTCCCTGTGCCCCTGGGCCAGGTGCTTGTTCTCGGCGAAAAATCTGTGTGGCACACAACGAGACAAGAGGAGTGTGTGAGCGATTCCCGCTTGGTTCCACCCGGCATCACGTGACATAGTGCGCACCGAGCGATGTGATCGTGTATCTTGTTCTCGGTGGCCAGCACGAACAAGCACCGCTCGTCGCCTGACGTAACAACAACATGTTTAGTATGCAATTAGAAGTATCATTCTCATTATGGGAGGAGGGCTCACCTTTAGCTTTACACAACAACTCGACGGCGAGCAGCTCCGATGGGAAATGGAAACAGGAGGAGACCCATCCGCTGCTGTAGCCAGCGCCGAGGATGCACACTGGACCCTTGGGCATACTCTCGAGTATCTGTTGTTGTGTCGTCAGCAGGAGAAATAGAACGCGCGCGCGCGAGAGGTGGGAGTGCATGTACGCTGTTGCTCTTCGTTGACATCCAGGAGTCGGCCTCGAAGGAACAAATGTGATCGGAGTAGAGGAAGAACGAATCTCCTGCCTCGGGTCTGTAAAGTGGATTGATGCCACGATCAGACCACAGCCGCTCGGCCCGAAACAGGGAGGGGCATTGGGATCTAATCTCCAACTACACGTACCTGGCCTGCAATATCTCGATGAAGGCCCACCCGGTGTATGAGAAATAGATTGGGCCGGCCAGCATCGTGTCCACACCTACCAACGACAGATGTAGGTGTTAGGCGGCAAGGCAGGAACCATGGTAAGTATGTGACGACGACAATGAAGATGATGATGATGGTACCGTTGGGACACGAGGATTTCTTCTGGAGGTTGACGGCGTCAGACTTGCCGAGCGCGTGGCCAAAGTCGAAAAGGAACTGGAAGGCGAAATCCTTGCCCTTGTCCGCGAACTTGTCCTTCACCACCTGGAAGAACTCTGCCGAAAGTGCCGAGGCCCTAGGGTGGTCGTGCGCGCAAGCAAAAGATGAGTGTCTCTCGCACGTCTATAGGTGATACAAACAGTGGAGAAGTGGCCAAGGAAGGGTTACGTACCTAAACAGGAGATACCGCTCGCCGCACACTTCGATGGTGCCCTTCTTAGCCGACTGTGCTCGATCGATGAGTAAAGCTCAGACATTACACAATGTTAACTATAGAGCGAAAGGAACGAACCTGATAACACTGAGCAAAGTATCGGTCGACGAGAGTCTCGGCCTTGGCCATCTGGTCCATGAGCTCCTCAGGTCCCTGCCCACCACACCCACCATGTCAGTGTCACGGCTCTATACCCACACATGCAACAAAGTTTGATCGTGTGAACCTGGCATCGCGGGGCGTCGTGGCCATCTTTGTGTCGTCGTGAGTGGCGCCGTGAGGACTTCTTTTCATCTGGTGTGGTACACGTTAGGATCCACCAAAGATGAAAGCTATCAAGAAACAGAGCAAACCTTTGTGGGATCGCCTCTCTGAGCTCTGCCGGCGCTCCTTGTCTCGAGAAGAAGGCTCTCGGTCTCGTTCTCGGTCGCGATCGCGTGCCTCACGGTCTCGGTCCCTCTCTGCCTTGTCTTTTTCTCGGTTCCGATCTCCTCCTCGCTCACGAGACTCTCGGCTCAGGCTCGATGGAGCGGCGCCCCTGGGCGAAGTGGTAGTGCCAGCATCGCGGGGCGAAGATGTCGACGATCGCCGCTCCTCGCCGACGGGCAGGGCTTCTTCCATTCGCCCCACCGACGCCCGACGCTCCCTCCTCTCGCGCTCTCGCTCTCTGTCCGCCCGGGTCCTCTTCTCATTGTCGCGGATTCCCGACCCCGACCGCACTCTGCTCGAGGTTATGGGCTGGGAGTCGGAGTCCGCCTCGGAGTCCAACGAATCTTGGCTGTCACACCGCGAGGGGTGCTCGTCCAGGTCGCTCGATTGTCTCCTACGACGCAATACACGGTGAGTGTGAGATCATTTTAAACACTTTTAGAACGTTCAAGGTGGCGACCACACACCCTTGCGTCCTCCTGATCTCCTCTTTGGTGGTCCGCACCGCGGGCGGCATAGAAGTGGAGCGCGGAGAGTTGGGCGGTCGCCGGCCTTGGAGGGGAGAGTTGTTGTTGCTTGTGTTAGGGGTGGCAGTTGGCTTGGCCTTGGTGAGGGAAATCGCGGGCACGGTGGTGGTGGACAGACTGGGAGAAGAAGCTAGAGAAGGGTCGGAGGACGAAGAGTGCAGTGTGCCCTGGGCCGCTGCGAGTGGAGGCGGCAGGGGCACATTAATGGGTATGGCCAGAGGAATCGAGAGGGGCGAGTAAGAGGACGATGATGGCGATGGGAGAGGCTGGGAGTAGGAATCCGTGTCATCATCCTGGAATGGCAATAGAGAGCGTCAGCCAGCTGGATGCGTTCGCGAGCACTGGAAGAAATAGGAAAGAAAGAAAAACGCACCGAGTGAGTGTTGTTGCTTTCACTCTCTGTCTCGTTGAACGACGGGGTGATGTCCGAGATAGGTGTGTGCCCCAATCTGAACGAAGAAAAGGCGCGTCAGCAAAAGGCCTTCCTGCTAGTGAGGGACCAAACGTACTTCTTCATACTCCACAGGCTGGGCTCGGCCTTGAGTGACAGCATGTAAAGATCGTCCTGCGCGGTTGTGGTGAGATCAATGCACGTTCGTTCATCTATTTGAGAGGAAACCGAGGTAAGAAGGTCACGCACCTCATTGTGAGAATCATAGATCGACAAAGCCAGCAGTTTCTGCTGTATTCGCTCGTCTTCGGCGATGGAGTAGTTCAAGCTCTGGTATCGAGTGATGTCTTGCGTTCGCTCGTAAAGCAGGCTGATGAGATCAAAATTGATCGAGTGGTCCGCCAAGTAGGTCTGGTTGCCGTCATAGATGAATGTGAAGTCGCGCAAATACAATCCTGCATTCACACATGACGATGAGCAAAGACAAAAATCATTGCCGGCATAGCCTTCATACCGAAGTAGGGGAAAGCGGGAAGAGGCCTCGAGTTGAGCTCCTGTCGGTACTGCCTGAAGTTCTGCTTGGTGCCCATCATGGCCTCCAGCTCGGAAAACTTCGTTTCGTACTTGGTGGACAAGTTCTGCCGGTCGATGAAGAGCAAGAGTGAGCACTCAAAAGTGCAACGCAGAAAGCAGTGGCGGCATACCTCCCACAAGTTCTTGAGTCGCTGCACTGAAGAGTTGTTCAGCCCCGACAGGATCTCCATAAAGGAATTGAAGTTGCTCAATGCAAGGCATTCTAGTGCACGTTCAAAGAAGGGCCGGGTTAGTTCCTTGACCGCTGTTGTGTGGGGTATGGAGGCCGTACCAGCCGCGACCTGTATGAATTTCTTTACAATCTTCAACTGTTCTTTGAGGCTTTTGGCTTGAACAATCTCGGTGGCCACCCAATAGCCAACCTGCAGGTAGTTGTACAATCAAGAATAATTCAATACAATCCCTTGCGCTCGCAACGAGCAAACGCTGTTCGTACCCTATTGAATTGCTCGATCATGGCGGTGACGTTGGGCGCGACAGTGCTCTTGCTGTCCTTCTTCCACCGCTGATTGAGGAACTCGTCAGCCGTGATTTGCCGGAAGATGTTGAATTCGAAGGTCGTCAACTGTGCAGCCAGAGTAGCAGCAGGAAGCTGAAGGAGCTCAAATTCCTGTGCCAGTTGCGTCTGCACGAGAAGTGAGAAGTCGAGCACTATCGTGAACCAAGAAGGAAGAGTGTACTCACCTTGCCTCGCCCTGTCAACAATGAATCCATGTCGACAGCGGGGAAGGCTGAGCTTATGGCAGATCCAAAAGAAGGAACCTTCATTGCTCTCTCGAAGGCTATGAGTGCTTCTTCGACTTGACGGGGTGATCCCAACTTGGGCTTGGCGCTGTGGTTTT
Source organism: Acanthamoeba castellanii str. Neff (assembly GCF_000313135.1). Lineage (NCBI taxonomy): Eukaryota > Discosea > Longamoebia > Acanthamoebidae > Acanthamoeba > Acanthamoeba castellanii. The sequence continues at coordinate 129,343 of NW_004457498.1, forward strand.
GCGTCAGACATCAGAGCTGCCAGTGATAATCATGAGCGGCCCGAGAGATATGTACCGCTTCCTTGCACGCTGCCGCCCCCGCATGCGCACGTACAGTAGCTTGAATTCATTCGCAACGTCCGATCCAACCTGGAAGTGAGGGATGAGGAACAGAGAATGCACTTCACTCCGGGTTGGTGCACGTGGTACCCGCTCTTGTATAACTCGGAACAGCTGCAACAGCTCTGACCGTTTAAAAGCCACTTGGTGCTTGTCAAGCCATTCCCTGAGGAAGGTGAGCATCCTGTTCAACTCGTGGTCAGTGTCTGTCCCGTCAAGCTCACAAAAGGGTATTTCTATTGATTACGAACCTCTGCAGCGTGGTTCTTGCCCCCGTTTGTGGGAGCACGGTTGCCAGTGCGAGCGCAGAAGCTGTGCGATGTTCCTCCGCTTTCGTCCGTGGCGCGAGCACAAACTTACGAAATCGTTAAGGAAATTAAATGAATTTGATTGTGATTGATTGTGATGAAAATTGCTTGAATTGCTCATTGATGATAAATTGGGAGGGAAGGGAGAAGAGGATATTCGTCAATCCATGTGCGGAGCAGAAGCGAAGGCGCCACATCCAATACGCGATAGTTCTGCAAGAACGCTCGCACATGACCTGGCCACAAAGAGTGAGCGGGAAAAGCTCGGGAGGCGCTATTTGTTGGGGACAGGTAAGGGACAGAGAGCGCAACGCACGAAGCTCGTCTTCCTCTTGCATGAGGCGCTTGGCCAGAGCGTGGAAGCTCTTCCTCCTCACATCTTCCACACTGATTACCTCCATACGTGCGTGACGCCAGTGGCCACCACAATACAATCGTTAGAAGATCTCGAGCGCCCTATTTACCCTCTCTTGCTGTCCGCTTCCATCCGTTGCGCGGAGAGCCGTGGCCTTTACCACAAAAGGGAGAGGCCAGCCGATCTTCAGCCCAAAAACGTATTTCGCCTTTTCGAGTAGTACATCAAGTGAAGAAGAAGAACTCGGTTGTGTTCCTGTTTGTTTGTTTGTTTGTTTGATGGTGGCTATCGATCTGCTCTATTTCGCTCTCTGAGGCACGGAGAGACATTTACATCACACACAGAGGGCAAAGGACAGGGCAAGAGCAACTCGGTCGTACTGTGGTGGGTGCTAGCTAGAGCCACTTGGGCGGGTTCTCGGGGATGCCGACCAGGTCGGTATCAAAGAGCTCGATGAACTGCTCGTTCAGAAGACGGACCTATACACCAACGACGAGGAAGGATCATCAGGGGTCAGCGACCAATGCTCACTGCTAGCGACACGCGCTCTATGGGGCTGGCCACGTCCTAGGCGTAGGGTGCGCACCTTGGAGCCGGCGTGCCTTCGGTACTCCTCGAAGATGGAGGTGAGGTTCCATCGCTGCAGCTTCCTCATGCAGCCGATCACAGTTCCTTCAGAAGACATACAGCCACTCGTTGAGTGCAACCGGTTGAAGAACAAGGAAGCACGAATGAGCTCACGAGGGACCCTACCTGACCGATGCCGACCCAGGTTGCACATGACCGACAGAGGGTAGTTATTAGGGTCGAGGATGAGCTTCAATGCCGATACGACCGTGTCCTGCATGTGTCAACGACAAGACGATAAGCTCCTACGACGAATGCACTACAACCAAGGGCCTGCGGTTATTGAGTACATGCCGGCCACGTACCTCCGAGATGGGATTCCAGGGGTTGGAGATTCGCAGTTGCGAGTCCATCCCAAGATGGATCAACTCGATACCTTGATCATCCACAAAATTATAGCTGCATAATGATTAACACCCTCGCCTGGTTGAGATAGAGTTTTGTGGGTGGAGAAACAGTACAATTGCTGGGTGGGATCGTCGGGGGCGAGCCAGATTATAGTCTTGAGATTAAGTCGCTCGAGGAACGGAAAGTTGAGCACATTGGGCTGCCCCGACCTGTACAGGTCCTCTTCCACCATACCCCAATTGATGGGAGGAATGTAGTGTGCCATCTCGTGCTCTTCTTGCCCTACGTTGGTTTAAAATAAAATAAAAATAAAAATATCTCATTTATTTAGCGAAGAGCTTGTGGAGTTCGTTCTTGAAGAGGTACTCCGACACGGCTGGGCCAGTCAAGTCTTCCACACTCTCGGAGGCAGCAAGCCTAAGTGCAGAGATGACCAAGGGTAAGCGCATGATTACGAGATGCCACATGATCAACAGGATCCTGCACCTCTTTCGGATGGCAGTGGAGCTGAGGTCTTCCATCTGCATCTCTACGTAATAGCACTTGCCCTCGGTACGCGGAAGCTTTGCTATGCGAGCTGTGTAGCCAGGCCTGCGTGGAGTGCGATTGCATGATGAGCGACCGAAGAGGGCAGCCTTTCACGAAAAAGCAAGCGTACCTCGCCACGGCCACCACAGGAATGGTGCTTGAGACGCCGTGGAGCAACCCACAATTGATTGCGTGATCGGCGCCACAGAGATACATGACTACGATGCCGGGCGCTTCGTGGCGCAACTCGTCCCTGAGCGATCAGAGAAGGTGAGACGCAGATGAGAGGAGGCCAGACGTCACACATGAAAGGAGACGTACTTGATGAAGGTCGCGTGTGCGTGAGCCACTTCAGGGAAGTCCAAGAACCTTGACTGCCGTGACTCCCATTCACTCACTTCAAGCCAGGTAGAGTCCCTGCACCGATAGCCCGTGAGTGATTAGCCGTCAGGAACCTGCAAGATGGAGAGGGACGGGGAAACGTCGTACTGCAAGCCGAGTCTGCACATGGCCACGCGATGAGCGATAGTGATGTGCGCTGCACCTTGCCTCCTCATCTGCACATAACACAATGAATGGTGTGAGGCTGACGCAATGTCTGAGGCAAGTCTTCACGAGCTTACCTTGCTGCCCACGTATTGGTCGTGCGAGGGCGACATGTAGCCCGCTACGACAGCAAAGCCATGGCGCTCCTCCAGCCTAGACCCACGTCAACCAGAAGCGCGTTAACGACAGGCACCCAGCGCGAGACACACAGGCCACTGGGCTGTACCAACGCTTGGCTGTTTCAAACACCTCGACGTGCATGCGGTGTACTGGCGCATACGACCTGTGCAGGTTCGCTCTCTGTGAGCCCCCATGCCTGCAGGCAGAGGCTCTTATTGGGGGGGGGCAGTACCCTGTGGACAGGAGCACTACTGGCACCTTGCCTTCTGGTACATGCGCCAGGTTTGCTTTCAACTTGTCCAGCGGAATTGTGGTCGTCTCCGTCTTCTTCTTCAACAGGGCATGCCGCATGTTCTGGTTGTGTGGTTTGAACCAGCACAAGGCGTTTCACCTCCTTGAGGCCGTTCGGGCGCAGTCGGTGAAAATAATTATTGACAATATTTTTATTTGTTTTGTCTACTTCGAGGCGTGAACGTCGTGGACGATCTTGGCAACGTCGACGCGCTCCACAAAGGCATCGATCACCGCCTCGGCCCTCGCCTTCTCCTCGTCGCTGATGGCCAGGGTGACGGGCGTCTCGCGCTGGCAGGCTCCCTTTTCTTCAGTGAGGCAACGCGCAGGGCGGAGTGAGAGCGAGTCATGAC
>NW_004457498.1:135453-138156 GCF_000313135.1 Acanthamoeba castellanii str. Neff
GTAGTAGGACAGTAGGCTGTCGTGAATGACAATCCATCGCCTGCACCATGTGCTGTTGACCTTGGCCCCCATCTTGAGCAGCCACCCGGCCTTGCGCGTGGAGCCCTGCACCGCCACCGACAGTCCCTTGTCCTGTTGTGTGCGGTGGTGGGTGGGTGGGTGGTGTGCGTTGGCCAACGAAGATGAGACGGACGACTCAGCTCAGCGAGCAAGTAGCGACGGTGGCGGTACCGGTACGGATTCGACCTTCTTCGACGCGGAGAGCCTGATGACGGATATCCAGGCCTAGGGATGGGGGAAGAGATGAAAAAAGCGGTGGAGTGGTACCACACAGGTACGGCGTCGCCGTACCTCCATGTCTTCGCGGTCGTTGGCGCGGAAGAAGTGGCGCCGTTCCCGCGTGACGATCTCCAGGCAGAAGCCGCCGACGGCCGACCGCTCCACCGCAGAATCCTCCAGCGCGACGAACCCAGCAGCCGTATCGTCCTGCCGCCAAGCGAAGGAAGTGCGAATGAGACACACCGCGCACAGCACGCACCGCACGACACAAGTCACACACACCGCACGCACGCACGCACGCACGCACAACGACACACAAGGATCGTACGTTGGGTGTTTTGAAGTAGTACAGGCGACCCTCGGAGACGACACACCACTGCCTCTTCCAGGTCCTGACGCTGGCGCCCTGCTTGATCAGGAAGCCTTCGCGTTCGGGCCTGATCAACGCACGCTGCGCGAACAACAAAACAGATCTCAAAATGAGACCTCTGCCGTGTGTGTGTGTTGGCGGCGGCGGCGGCGGCGGCGGCGGAGGTGAGTAACGTACCTTGGCGCTCTCGACGTCGGTGATTTTGTTGCGCACGCCTGGAATGACGGCATCGCGCAGGGACGCGGGCTTCCGTTCGAGGTGCTTGCCCTTTCGGTCCTGCTCGGTCTTCCACCACTCGTTCTTGGATCGCTTGATGGCGTCCATCCACGACTTGACCGTCTCCTCGTCGGGCGCGCAGAACACAAACGTCCGCTCGGCCACCGTCAGCTCAAACACAAACTGTGTCTCGGCGTCCCTGTAAAAAAAACCACCAACAAAACAGGTTAACATTAATAATACATATTATTTGATTATATTAATAATAGATATTAATTATTCTAGAATAATTAATATTTTTGTTGGGCTTTGGTCCCGTACTTGAGATCGGAGCGGCGCACGAAGCAGTGCTGGATGGGCACCTCACCCTTGGGACTGGGGTCGGTGTGGGTCTTGTAGTAGAACAGGAGGTGGTCCTTCAACACGAACCATCTCTTCTTCCTGCGCTTGAGTGTAAGTCGCGTGCGCGCGATGTCCAGAGTTGGTATAACAAAAATAATAGAAGTGTGCGTACCAGTTCTTGACCATGTTGCCTCGCTTGATCAGGTAACCCTTCTTGGCCGTCGTGATCGACGAGCCCGACGTCGACAGTGGGGTCAACGACTGCGCCTGGTAAGCGACAACGACAAAACGGGTGAGCCGGCAAGCGTATGCAAGTTGCACGCGACGTTCTGACACCAGCTGGGCGACCGACGAGGGGGAGCTACCACAGGAGAGAGCGGAACGGTTTCGGTGGACTTGATCTTGGCCTCGATCGCCTCGATCCACTTTAGTCGCTCCGACTCGGTAGCGGCCATGAGACAATAGGTCCTGATGCGCGAAGCGTGAGTGAACCACGGGTCCACACGAGCAACACGCACGCAACTATGCAGTGGCACGCCATGCAAAAAGATGGGCCATGCCGTGAGAAACCGTACCTGTAGTTGGTGACGATTTCGAAGCAGAACTCCTGGCTGTCCTTGTCTTTGTCCTTGGCCTCGAGCTCGACAGCCTTGACCGTGCACTTGCCCAGGGGGATCGCTCCAGCCGACGTGGAATGCTGCGGGCTCTTGAAGTAGTACAGGAATCGGTTCTTGAGGACGAACCACCGGGTGCGCCAGGACGACGTGACCGAAATCTCGCCCTTCTTCTTGAGATAGCCCTGCTTCTCGGCGTTGTCCGCTACGTTCTTTCGCCACGACTTGCGTTGCTGTGTTACGTTGGCATGTGCCAGCAGGGTGAGAGATGATGTAACTCAGCTCGCGTTCGATACAGAGAAAAAAAGAAGAACAACAACAACAACGAACCTCGTTCGATGTGACGATGACGCGGCCGATCTTGTGGATGTTGTACTTCATCACCTTTTGGAGCACGTCCAGGGCCTCTTTCTCCACTGATGTGCGAGAAGATGCGAGAGAGTAAGCAGTCGAAATTGTGCGAAGCGAGAGTGCAATGTAATTAGAAGAGGACGTGTGGCGGGGAGTGCGCTCACCTTGCGTTACGCTCGGCGATACCTCATCCACTTCCTTGATCTCGGATTTCACCTGGATCGTATGTGTTGTTGTTGTTGTTGCTTGCATGTCAGCTATGTGCTGTGTACAGTACATAGGGCATCGCTTGAGAGTAAACGTACAGCGTAGGCGTTCAGGAACTCGGTCATTTCGCTCAGCTTAGTTGTGATGTAGCTCTCCATGACCTGATTCATACATCACAATGCGGGACCCCCAACACGAGTTAGAAAGCCACGAACGAAGGTGCGCTGCCATGGCTCAGGCCCAACCCGACCCAACCCAGCCTTACCTGCATAAAGTCCTGCTTCCCTGGCCGTGCTCCGTTCGCCAATTGCTGCACGATCTTCG
>NW_004457498.1:138190-141977 GCF_000313135.1 Acanthamoeba castellanii str. Neff
CGGTACGCACCAACCTTCTCTATTTTCCACCTCTTCTTCCTCCTCTTCTTCTGCTGCGAGCAGCAGACCGCGCTTGGGCGTAGCTGATGGTAACCATCACACTACTCCTTCTCTATCGCCCACGTCGACGACCCGTCAGGTACATGATGGCCGCTTCGGCAGACTTCCGATTAGTGTTCTGGATTCCCGGCGAAAAGGACAAGGACTGAGCTCAAGTCGCGCTCCTCATTGCTCACCCTGCTCCCTCTTCGATGGCATCAAAACAACAAACCTTCAACATAACCTTCTTCAAGAAGAAGGTGGTTGCGAACGTGTGTGTGTGGCGTCAGTGGCAGTGTCGGCTTGCTGCCACGGTTCCACTGGAACGCGGCCGTGTGCGTAATAATTGGTCCAAATATTATTGGAATTCGAAAGCGGGGAGGAAAATTCATTTGGGGTGAAGAAGGTTCAGTTCGTTCTCGTGCGGAAGATCGATCTTGCACAAAATGAGAAGCGAAAGGACTGCCCTCACGCATCGAATCACTGACGAAGAGGAGTCGGCGATCGTTTACGACTGTACGGCGCTGCATTTACTGCCTGTTATGAATTAATTTGAGCTGATTTTCCGTTTTCCGTTCATCATTCCTCATCAACCGCCTCAGCTCTCGATAGCTGGTGGTACAAGCTCCAGCAGAAGAAGCTGTGGATCGGAATCGGCGTGGTACACCTTCATTCAATCCTCGCTTCATTATTCGTGATTTTATTTTGTTTCAGACCAAGGTCCCTCTGTTGTGGTAGGTGGTTGTGGTTGCGGTGCTGGCCGCCGTGGTGCTGATCGTTGCGTTGAGCGCCGGCCTGTCCGATGACGACGACAATGACAACAAGCACAAGGGCACCAACTACTATGAGAGCGTGACCGCAACGAACATCCAGAAGCACCTGGCCAAGCTCTTTGCTACGGTGCGTGTGCCTTACCACTCTCTTTGCTGCTACACCATGCCTCACATCTAATCTTTCATCTGTTGCTGCAGGCCAACAACCTCACGAACAACACTGTCAACTCGCGCTCAGTGCGCAACGGGTACAACGAGTCTGCGGCGTACATCATCCAACAACTGGAGCAAGTGGTCGGCAAAGACTTTTGTGAGGTGAGTCGCAACGCACGCAACACACGCAACACACACACAGGGCGCAATGGTTTGGGTACTCACGCCTTTGCAATTCAGGTGTCGACCCAGGACTTCGTGGTGCCCGTGTACCAGCAGCTGGACAGCCCCAAGCTCGTCCTCACCGCTGTCTCTGGCAACGGCTCCTTCTCGCCCTTGGCCTACCAGCTTGGTACGTGTGTGCACACACTCACACGCACACGCACACGCACACGCACACGCACACGCACACGCACGTCTTCTTCTCATCGCCATCGGTCTGTGCTTCTCAGGCGTGGACTTCATCGGCATGCGGTACGGCGGCAACGGAACGTACAACATCAGCGCCGGCATCTCGGTGGTCGCCAATGTGGGCTGCGACCCGAGCGACTATGACTCGGTCGCCCCGAACTCCATTGCCCTCATCCAGCGCGGCGGCAACTGCACCTTTTACGGCAAGGGTGCGTCCCACCCTATATGTGTCGTGCTGTGCTGTCGCGTGTGCCGTGCGTGCCGTGCGTGTCGTGTGTGTGTCGTGTGTGTGTCGTTTGTAGTCTGGTGTACGCGAGTGACTCACAGTTGAACTCGCCACGTTCAGCTCTTTTGGCCGAGGCCAAGAACGCTGCGGCGATCCTGTTCTACAACCAGGTCACCACGACCGTGATCACCGCGGCGCGCGTGTTCGATTCCACCTGGGTCCCCAGTACGCCGCTCCGCCTGTTCCCGTCTACGCGGAAGTGCTCACCACTACCCCTCGCCCTCCACCACCACCACAGCCGACCCGATCATTCAGATTCCGTCGCTCGGCATTTCCTACTCCGTGGGCAACACCCTTCGTTCTCTCAGTGGTACATCACGACACGACACACGACACACGACACACGACACACGTCGCACACGCACACGCACACGACACACGACACACGTCGCACACGCACACGCACAGGCACACCCACACTCTAACACGTACATGCACGTTCGCTTTAGAGCGCGGCCCCATCGAGGTGAACCTCGTCACTCGCTCTCAGGTTCGATCAATCCTCCCCAATCGCCTCTCTTTATATTTATTATTATGCATTAATATAGAATAAATAATAATTTTATTTATTTATTCTATATTTTTCACTATTAATTGTGTTTTTTGTCTCGCGTACATACAGGTCACCGTCGACCCCACGTTCAACGTGTTCTGCACCACCAAGAAGGGCGATCCCAAGAACATCGTCATGGCCGGCGCTCACCTCGGTACGTCGCTCAGGGCCTCCCGCCAGCGACGACCTTCCGGCTCGGCGTCGACTCACTTTTGATAAAACCAACCAATAATTGGCAGACTCGGTGCCTGAGGGTCCCGGCGTGAACGACAACGGCAGCGGTTCGTCGTCGGTGCTCGAGCTGGCCGTCCAGATGGCGCGCCAGGGCATCACGCCCCACAACAAGGTCACGTTCGCCTGGTGGGGCGCCGAGGAGCTGGGACTGATCGGCTCGCGGGCCTACGTGCGCAGCATCGTCAACACCACGGTACTCACTATTTCTTATTTTATATAAAACAATATAAAATAAACAGTCATTTAATTATTAATTATTACATATATGCTCGGTGGCTGACGTCGGTGCGTTTTGATCGAGTACAGCAAGAGAAGGACATCGTGGCCTATTTGAACTTTGACATGCTGGGCTCGCCCAACTATGTACCGGGGATCCACAACGGCACTGACACTCCCGCCAACGTACGTTAGACGACACGCACACGACACGACACGACCAACGACACGACACGACACACTGCTGACTTGGTTCGTGTGGGTGGAATGCAGGTGCGCAATGGTAGCGTGGTCATCCAGGGCCTGTTCGAGGAGTTCTTCAACAAGGTCCTCAAGAAGCCCTACGAGCTCACGGGCATGAGCGGCGGTTCGGATTACTACCCGTTCGTCATCTACACCAACATCGCTGCCGGTGGTCTGGCGACCGGCGCGTCCGCGCTGAAGACCATGGACCAGCGCGCCATCTTTGGCGGTTTCGCTGACACTCAGGTACCACACTTCGTTGACGTCTCTGAAATACGACAGCCACTCACCGCACACGCACCACACGCACCACACGCACAGTTGGATACCTGCTACCACATGCCGTGCGACACGCTGGACAACATCGATGCGGTCTGCCTGCAGGACATGGCCCGGGCTGCGGCCTACGTGCTGCAGCGCCTGGCCCTAGAAAAGGACGTGCGGAAGTTCGTCTACGGCGCCTAGGCGCCAACCGATCGCCACCGCTCCTTTCTCTTTCTCGGGAAGACTTGCTCACCGACTACCCCTTCTGCAAGTGTCATTGGTCGCGCCTCCTCCTGGTCTGTCGCTGTTGAGCCCACACAGGGATCCCACCTACAACGCTACATGTATTCTAATTCAAGTATATGTTGGCTCAAAACAAAACACGGGCTGGCGGCCAGCAGCCACACACTACGCTCTCCTCCCTCTTCTCCTTCTCCTCCTTTCTTCTTCAAAATTGTGCTGCGGAAGGGCGTCAGCGATGACCCTCCTGCGGCGCGTCGTCCGCCGTCGGACTCTCCTTCGTCGCTCGATCTCCCGGACATGGCCGTCTTTTTCAAGCCCGGTCGGAGCTGTTGGCGGGGAGGGCGAGGCTGAGCGGACGCACCAGGGAGTGCT
>NW_004457498.1:144950-146884 GCF_000313135.1 Acanthamoeba castellanii str. Neff
GCTCCGCCAGAGCCGCTGGAGTCGAGTGTTCCATCTCTTCCTCGTATTACCTCTTCCTCAACTGAACCCTCGTGGCGATGGTTGGCCTAATTATTGATTATTAAGAAATAAAAATAAAATTCCACGGAAAAGAGTGAAGAAATTGTGTGGCTTTTTCTTGCGGCGGAAAGCAGCGAAAGTCCCATCAAAACGAATTAGCAAAAGTCACGGAGCAAACGTGGCCAACCTGTGTTCATCAAATTACATCAAGATATAAGATAAAGCATCAAGGCAGGAGTCGCTGAATGAGCTCGCCCTCTTCTGATGCTCCCATCAACTTCACCAAGGAAGTAGCCTGGTGCGCTTCCCCTTCGCCTCCATCTCGTTCGTTTCCTCGGAATGGTGTAGCGGTGCCTCCGATCTGACGTTTTTCTCCATCCCAGGGTCGATTCATCGTGTTGCCAATCTTGTGGAGCAACTTCGTGGATCCCCTGGAAGGTACTTTAGATCTTTGTGCAAGGCCGCCCTGCCGATGCTAATCAAGATTACTCTTCAATTTCCTTCTTCAATTGCGTAGCATCATTGCAGGGCTTGTGGTGGCTGCTTTTGCCAGAACTGCTCGAGTAAATCGCTGGCCCTGCCACCCAAGCATCCCACTCCCGTCCGAGTCTGCGACAAATGCTTTAATAAGTTCCAGGGGTATGTCTCCCACCGCGTACCGCCACTCCATCTCAGTCACATTCGACATCCGTTCTATACGGTTTCTGATACCGCTTGTGCCTGCAGGCGACCGGCTAAAGTGGCCGAAGCAGCCCCTCTGATGTCTGCTTCTCTTCCGGTTGACTACTTTACTCGCAAGATAGACGACTACAGTGGCCCGAAGGTGCGGTTCAACTCGCTAATGCTCGTGCTCGTGCTCGTGCTCGTGCTCGTGCTCGTGCTCGTGCTCGTGCTCGTGCTCGTGCTCGTGCTCGTGCTCGTGCTCGTGCTCGTGCTCGTGCTTATGCTGGCTCGCCTTTTGCGCTTCAGGCTTCCCGCCCCGATCCGCTGGCGGCGAGCATGAACTTTGACCCGGGCGACTCGCCGAAAGCCAAGTGGCTCACCGATCGACCTGCCTCCTATTACTATTCGGCTCCTCCAGTAGAAGCAGTTGAAGAGGAAGAAGAAGCGGGCGAAGAAGAGGTCAAGGATGAAGAAAAGACGGAAGAACTCTCACCCGAGAAGGAGACCGACTCCTCATCGACCAAACCTGCAACTGTCGCACGCGAGACGCAGACTTCTGAAAAGGAGGCGAACCAGGCGGAGGAGGCGAAGAACGAGCAAAATGGTGACGATGGAGACAACGATAGTGGCGAGGAGAAGCAGATAGGAGCGAACGTCGAGCGGGATAACGGCGAGCCCGGAGGAGAGAGCGAGAATGAAGACGAACACGCTGCCGAGAAGGACGAGACGCCAAAGGGCGTCGCTGCTTCCGCCGAGGGAGCCTACGAGGTCCTGGACGATAGCAGCGATGACGAAGTGGAAGACTATACTCGACCTGAGGTCCAACAGGAAGCTGAAGTCCCTGAGAAAGCGGCGGAGCTCAGCGAACTCGAGCTCAGCGGCGCGGAGGCACCGATTCGGAATGTAAATACCGAAAGGGGAGATGACGAAGCCTCGGCGATCGATGAGACCAGCGACACCCAGCTTCCGGAAGAACCGAAGCTGAGCGCGCGCATACCCGCCGACGAAGAGGTGATGGAGCTGAAGGAGAGCATCAAGCGAACCGAGGAGGAAGACAAAGAGGAGAAAGAGAAGATGGAGGCCATCCAAAACAAGCTCAAGAACATGCAGGCCCATTCCTTCAAGGAGCGGCTGGAGGTGGGCAGTCTCGTCGCCAAGGAGCTCTCCTCCTCCATCTTCTACGGCTTGCGGGATTCGCTTCGGGTCAAGCACGCCACCATCTCCATCCAGGT
>NW_004457498.1:147037-148038 GCF_000313135.1 Acanthamoeba castellanii str. Neff
CTCACCTTCAGCTTCTGCCGGAACAGCGGCGTACCGATGGCAAACTGGATCGAGTCTGTTTTGTTTGAGGGGTTAGGCAAAGACTTGCCCTGTCTCTCTGGCGGTCTACGAACGTACATACGAACTGGACGCCGGCGAGCGAGAAGCAGAGAAAGAAGAGCCAGGTGGTGTACTTGATGGTGCCCCACGCGCCAAGCGAGGGCTTCTGCCCGACTGCACCACGAAACAACGCGCCGCGGCATCAATACGTAACAACTAAAAATAAATAAATAATAAAAAAACAATAAAGCTGGAGGATGGCGCACCGCGGACGAGGTCGGCATCGTCGACAACGTTGATGCTGCCCTCATTTGAGCGCCAATCGCTAGAGCTCATTGTGCAGTAATTTGATTATTTAATCAAATCAATTCTGGTCAATCTTCGCGTTAGAGATGAAGCAGGCAGCCTTCCAAAATCAATTACACAATAACTTAATGTACGTAATATGGAATAAATCTCTACCAATCTTTCTCATGTGAGCCTCGATTTGGGGTTCATACCTATGTCGGCCTATGGTGCCCGCTCTCTCGTCGAGATGGAGGCCGGCCTGTCGCTGCTGGCCGGGGTACTGTTGTGTCTGCGAAGAGAACGAGGAAAGAGGAAGGGAGGAACCTTTCCCTCACGCGCCCAGCGTGCTTTCTGTCTCAGTTGCGGTGCCGGTCGAACCCGTGCGACCGCCACACGGCCCAGAAAACCGGTGGGCACCACGAGGGGTCCGGCGCTGGGGACCCTTTTCGATTCCCGCCCGCAACATGTTCACTATCACGAAATGAACATGTGTTGTTGCATCACTATGACTATCAACACAGCTTTAATGCTGTTGCTACTATTAAATCCCTCCACCACGCAGTAGATGATCGAGGAAGGGAGGAGGACAGCGCTTGGTGGCAGGCATCAGGCCAGGAACTGGTCGTGGGGTGGAATCAGAAGAAGAGGCCGTAGAGGAAGCGGAGCTCGAACAC
>NW_004457498.1:148171-164018 GCF_000313135.1 Acanthamoeba castellanii str. Neff
GAGGTCCAACAGGAAGCTGAAGTCCCTGAGAAAGCGGCGGAGCTCAGCGAACTCGAGCTCAGCGGCGCGGAGGCACCGATTCGGAATGTAAATACCGAAAGGGGAGATGACGAAGCCTCGGCGATCGATGAGACCAGCGACACCCAGCTTCCGGAAGAACCGAAGCTGAGCGCGCGCATACCCGCCGACGAAGAGGTGATGGAGCTGAAGGAGAGCATCAAGCGAACCGAGGAGGAAGACAAAGAGGAGAAAGAGAAGATGGCGGCCATCCAAAACAAGCTCAAGAACATGCAGGCCCATTCCTTCAAGGAGCGGCTGGAGGTGGGCAGTCTCGTCGCCAAGGAGCTCTCCTCCTCCATCTTCTACGGCTTGCGGGATTCGCTTCGGGTCAAGCACGCCACCATCTCCATCCAGGTACCAGAATTCTCCTCTCGCCTTCCCGCGTCTTCGCATTCTCCTTACGCTTGTGTGTTGACGCGCGCCACAGAAATCCAATAGGGTCTACAACCACATCATCGACACTCTCATCTTGAACGGACCGCTGCTCCTCTTCATGTACATTCTTTTTAAATACCTCTTCGAGCCCCACTTCCACTCCATGCTCAACTTCAAGGAGCACTCCGGCTTCACGCTCGTGCTTGTACAAATTATGGAGTTCCTACTCAAGGCCTCCTTCTTGGTACGCAGCGCATCCGCGCTTCTCCCTCGCTTGCTCCTTCTCGTACTGCGACGCTCATCGTCATCATCTCTTTTCGTCTTGCCGTAGGTTCTGTGGGTGGGTCCGATCTACGTCCTGTCCGTGGTGCTGAACATGCAATGGTCGCAAGAAGTCGGCAACGGAGCATTCTCCCTTTATCTCTACATCAGACGGGGTAAGACCGTTCAGAAGGCCTCCAAACCGTACGCTCGTCTTCCTTCCCGCCCTTATGCACTCCGCATGGCTTACTCTTATTACGCAACGCGCGTGCCACACGCGAGCAGACTGTCGGACACGATTGCTCAGATCATCTACTGGCAAGTCATCTTCGGCGTCTTCAACTTGCTCAACTTCCTCTGTAAATTCGTTCCGATTGGTACGGTGACTTCGGTTGCTGTTTGAGTGCACCAGTTCTGCAAGAGAGTGCGACAACTCACTTGACTCCAACAACTCATAGTTGGGCCGCCCTTCTACTTCATTTGCCTGTGCTGGCTCAACGCCGTCTACTGTTTCGACTACAAGTGGGGCAATCAGGTAAGTACTCCGCCCTCTATTCTCCCGCCAATGATCATCGTTGCCCTTCGTGACCGACTCTCCGGTACGCCTATACGCAGAAATGGAGCCTGCACAAGAAGATAAGCTATTGCGAAACGCGTTGGCTCTACTTCATCGGTTTCGGTACGGCCGCGGTCCCTTTGGGCGCAACTGGGTTACTGCTAATGTTCATGGCTCTCTCCCTTGTTCCTTCCATTACGCCGTACACAGGGCTGCCGATCACGTTGGCCACCTTCTTCTTCGAGTACATTATCAGCTACTCGCTTGTGTCGTTGCTGTTCCCTATGGTGCTACTCTCTTCTTCACTCCCTACATCTCTTGCCGACCGTGCTTCGTCTTCATCACCAAGCTTCAAGCTAAACAGCTAACGGTCCGCGCTTTCGTTTTTTAGTTCATTCCGATGGCCATGTATGGGTCACCCAAGACGCAGAGCCTCTGGAAACCGATCCCAATGTCGAGGTTCCTCGACAGCAGCATCATCGCGCCGCTCATCCGGTTCATCTTCACCCTGCCCTCGCAGGTCGAGAAGCTCGAGCAGAAGGCCGACACCATCGTGCGCTTCCTGGCCATTGCCGTCTGCTCCTCCGTCGTTCTCGGCGTCGTGACCTACCTCCTCCACTATCTCGTCTACTGAGAGCTCAGCTCAGCTCCGCTCTGTTCTGACGCACATGCAACAAGCGCATGCGTGTGTTTCGGTCGATCGACTTGCTCTGAAAATACAACCGAACCAACAACAACAACGACGAAGAAGAAGGTTTAGGCGCTCTATCGTGTGGCCTGATGGTTGGTTACGGGCCAGAGCGCGAAAGGGAAAAAGGGAAAACCCTAAAGAGGGACTGCCGTGTGACCCTGTAACGAGGACTGGGCCTTTTGGCGCCAGCACGGACACGCCGGAGAATGGTAGGGCCGCGCTAGTTTGGAGAGGGAGCTCCCTCTCAACACTGCGAAAGCGAACGCAAACCAAGTTTGTGCTTTGAGGAGAGTGCCTGGTTACAGTACTATGAATACACTCGCCTCAGAGACTGAAGACGTCGGTCATGTTGTGCAGCAACCGCGCTTCAAAGTGGGTGGAGCGAGCGTTCTTCTGGTGCAGGCGGACCGCTGTTTCCAAGTCGGCGCTGTAACTTTTACCATTTTGGAGCAGAGAGGCGGAAGACCGAGCCGCGTAGCACGAGTGGCGAGTAGAGAAAAAAGAACGGGCGAGAGAGGGCAGAGAGGCAGAGTAAAGCGGCAGTGGATAGGTGGAGAGCAACGAGCTGCAAACGAGTCGAACTTCAAACAGTGTGCCTTCAACCAACTTCAAACTTCCAACACATTCTGTAGCAGATCGGCAGACTTCCAGGCATCCGAATCCTCACTGCCCCAGCCAACTACTAGCCCTCTCGCAGCTCTGTTCACTTCCTTTGGTCGCTTGCCCCACCAAGGACTGCGAAGCGCACTACACTCAGCCCGGCATCCGCCCGCTCTGCGCCCTCCGCACTACCACTACTACGCGCAACCCCGCGGCCTTTTTCTTGAAGGCAACAAGAAGAGGGCCCGCACTGCTCGGCCGGCCCCTTCATGGCGGAGCACGTCCAGGCTCGCAAGAAGCACGGCGAAGAGATCGTGATCTGGTACGTCGCTTCCTGACCCTGAGATCTTCTTGTAGACCACGTGGGAGCGATCCCACCACCCGGCCCGCCACAAGCTGGGAAAGGAGACAAGAACTGACCTCAGCCCACCACCCGCCACCCCACCCGGTCCCCAACCCTCATCTGTCGCTGCCTGGGCAACCTGTCAAAAGGTTGAAGGAGAACTATGAGCTGGAGGAAACCACTGGCTGCATTAGCAAGGTGCGTGCCCCCTTCACCTGCATCCGCCTCCCCATCCGGCCTCTCGATCCATATCTCTGGTTTCCTACCCGATAGGCCTCAGTCTATCACGACTACTTGGTCATGTGCCACAACGACCGCCTGCAGCCCACCACCGGTACGCCATCATACCTACCAACTGGGAGAAGTAGTTGACGTCTGGTCTAGCCTCACTTGGTCGCTCCTTCACGGTAACCTGGTGTTCGCGAACGTGATCACCAGGCCCTGCTTTTGGCAAACTCGTACGGAGGGCCTTCCCCTCGGTGGCATCTAACCGACGAGGGCCGAGAGGCCACGCGCTGCACATGTACTCCGGACTGCGAAAGCGAGCGATCCCCATACAATTGGGTCCCGAAGACGACTCCGGCGATCTGATGTCACCCTCCAGCCCCCCCTCGCACTCCTTCGCTGCAGTCACGTCCTCGACCTCGAGCGGCTTCACGATGCCGGTGTTGGTGAGTCCTGATTTGTCCAGTCCCGGGCTAACTAGCCCACGGATGGCCCAACACCATCACCTCTTAGAAGGGGAGGTGCGCCGACAGCAACAAGTGCCTCAGCCCCATCCTCATCTCCACTACGGTGTACCAACTCATCATCGTCAGCAGTACGGGAGCGAGCTCCCCACGTTCTCGTCGCCAACGATGCCACCTCAGCGCTTGGGCGCGCCTTCGTGGATGACGAGCTTGGCCAGGGCTGAGCACTCCAGCGATGACGGCAGCTGGCGGCTCTCCAACCCGGCCATCGAGCCCGACCTCCCTCACCCTTCCAACCGCTTCGCATTCATTCCGCCCCGCGCTACGTTCGAGAGCATCGCTGAGTGGGCCACGGCCAGGTACACCCCGAGCTCCTCGCAGTTCCGCGGTGGCTCTCGAAGAAGAGCGCAGGCAGCTGACGTCTGACAACAAACTGTTCGCCCTCGCAGGGTGGAGGAGAGGGTGGAAAAAGGAGACAGCTCGGAGGAGATGACCAGCGTAGGCAGCGATTCGATGGAAGAAGCCACGTCGAGCCAATCCTCGACGGGGCCTGGCATAACCGCGTGTCGTCCGTGTTTCCCACCAGGCAGCACGGCATCAACAACAGCGGCCAGATGCATCTACAGCAGCAGCAAGTACCCACTCAGCGAACCTCCTCCACAGCTCCTCGAATCCAGCAGTCCCTGTCGGCCGAGTTCTATCCGATCCCCGCCACGGCCCACTTCATCCATCACCAGCCACCGCCTTTCTCCTTCTCCGCGTCGCACACGCCAGTGTCCGTGGTCGGGTCTCCGCAGACCAACCGCCGCCCGCCGCCTCGTCCGCGGTCGGCTTCGGGAGTTGACGCTGGCTTCCACCCCTCGGTGGGCTACCAGCACAGCGGGGGCTGGGATGTGTACAGCCCAACAGCTGACCCTGCGGCCCCGGCGGCGGCAATGTCGTCTTCGCCGCCGAACTTCCCCCACAACGGCTTTCAGGTAACAGCGGCGAGCCCGCTTTCGGCCGTGCGCACGGCGCCCTTCGAGGAGAAGCCCAGCCCCAGCAACAGCAACACCGGCAATAGGGGAGCTGCGGCCTCGGCCGGCCGCACTCCCTTCCACGCAGTACCGCAAACAGCGCCGCGCACACATGTAGCTGCGACACTGGTACGCGAACGCCAGCTCAACACCCCCATCAATTTTGATCAAGAGGTCTCGCCCGACGTAAACGACGCGCCTCACTACTCCGAAGGTTCACCCACCCACCCACATCGCCATAGCCCAAGTGCGCTTGCTGATTTGCTTTTTTTTTCTTGATGTAACAGTGGCCGCCCTCACTTCCATGTGCCGGTTCTACTATGCGAACCTGTTCAAGAACGTGCTGGCGTGCAACTTGGAGGGACTGCAGCTCGACATCGACCGGTTCTGGGAGTACGTGGGGAAACACTTTTTGGTACGTCATATTGGTGGGCGTCGCATGGCTCTGTCTGTTTTAGCCTGACCCTTGAGTGCCGCCCTGTAGGGTCTCTTCTTCTACGAGTCTGTGTGCCATCGACTGCTGCAGATTGAGAAGAGTGTCCTCCACGAGGTCAGCGGTACGGACTCAGAGTCTTGCGTTCATCTCCTGCCCCCGTCCCAGAAGAATGCTCAATGAACTCACACAGATGCGTTGATGGTCCATCCGATCGAGCAGCGAGCCATGTACATGCATCAGGTGGCGGTACTCCTTCCCACCTGGCTCTGCCGAAGGAAGGCCCTCCTGCCCGCCCCGCTCTTCGCCTCTCTTCACCAGGTAGGGCCGTCGCCGCACCCAGCCCCAATCGGTTGACAATCGGCTCTGACCAGCTTCGTTTGACCTTTCTATCGCCATTGCAGATCGTGAGCGACTTTGCAGTGCAGCTATACGCACAGGCTAAGCACCTGCAGACGCTCGCGGGCCACAATTCTCGACCGGCGCAGTAGACAGACATCCCCACCACATATAGATTCCTCTCCCCGACGACCCATCCCTCTCTTCCCCTCACCCCGACGACCCCCTCTTGTTATTGAGTTCTGTTCTTCCGCTTCGTCTTCATTCTCCTTGTAGTTGTGAAAAGAACGAATTGTATTCTGCAAGAACTGAACCCGCGCCTCTCTCTTGGAGGTGGTAGGTGCGGCGGCGCTGTGCTCAGTGTGATCGGTGTGATCGGCCTTCGAGATGGGAAGACGACTTTGATTTGGATCACTGAACGGTTCACCCGGTGAGCCACAACACCACCCCGCGAGTTGTCATTGGGCGCAGGTCCAACCGAACTCTGCGCTATTGGTCGGGAGAGCGAACACCAGCTCGCGCCACCTGCTTTAAAGAACCGCTGTAGCAGAGTGGCCATCTTACTTCATCAGCTCTCTCGTCTTCACACCCCACATACCACACCATAACCACAACATTTCTCTGCAAGCATGAAGCTGTCCATCTTGTTGCTGCTCGTGTGCGCCCTTCTTGCTCTCGCCGTCGTCAGTGCTCACGGTACGACCAGCCTTAACCGCCACCAAGAGACCACTTGAGCCTAATGGTGGTGTGCGGGCAGCTGAATCGGGCAACCGCGGCGGTGGAGGCGACTCTGCCGGCGGGCGGCGCGAAGAGGGCGAAGCTCGCGGATATAGGGGCGAAGACGACGACAAGAAGAAGAGACCTCATGATGACTGCACCACCACCACTAAGAAGCCCGAGTGCACCACAACTACGAAGAAGCATGACTGCACCACCACCACCACCAAGAAGAACGACTGCACCACCGAGAAGCCGCCCAAGCCCTGCGACGAAGATAAGGAGGAGAAGGAGTACTACTGGAAGTGCGTCAAGGTGTGCCCCTAGAAGAAGCACCACGACCAGAAGGTGAAAGAGGCCGACAACTAAGCTGTCCCTCCTCCTCCGATAATCAACCCTGAATATTTGAGAGAATAGCATCTCCTATGATCATATTACTGCCGCGACCAAGGGTTAGTCCCCCTGTGTGTGTGTGGTGCATGTGTGTGTGTGTGCGTGTGTGGTGCGTGTGCGACGTACGTTCACATGTGCCCAACGCCGAGGAGTGCGATGGAGCTGGCAGAGAAGATGCCGCCGTTGGCGTAGACCAGCGCACGCTTCGCGTTTCGCACCTGTCGGCTGCCCGCCCGTCCACGCAGCTGCTCCACAGCTTCAATCACATTGTACATCGCCGGCGCCTGTCCGAAATGTCCAGTTAATAATAAAATAATAAGTAGTTAAATCATATAATAACAATAATAACAATAAATCAGACGACACGCACCTCCCAAGGTGCGCCAAAGGCCAGCAGACCGCCGTGGGTGTTGACTGGAAAATTGTTGGGGTCTCGGTTGTCGTTGCCGCCCTTGTCTTCGATCTCCTTCAAGAGCTGGTAGTACTTCTGTTCGACCCACGCACCACCCTCGCCTGCGTACGCCCCCGCCAAACACGCGGGTGTGAGGGTCGAGTCTCGAGCGCGGGGGTGCGCTGAGCGAAGAACGAATGAGAGGTGGTCGCACCCTTCTTGGCCAAGCCGACGGCTTCGATGGCGCGGATGAAGCAGATGGGGAAACAATCGTACAGCCCAAAGAAGTCGATGTCGTTGGGTCCGATCTGCGCCTCGTTGAACGCTGTCGGTACACCAAAGACTCGAGTCAGGAAATGCGTGGCCACGCACCACCGCACACGCACACTCGCACACCTGCACACGCACACACGACCTTGAAGGCGGCGGGGGAGTACCGAGCTCGGCGGCGATGTCGGCGGTGAACATGTCCTCGTCGATGACGGGCGGAGGGTAGAGCGGGCCGCTGCCCTCGCCTCCGCCCAAGACCACCACGCCCTTTCGCTTACCGTAGCCATGGCGCTCGAGCCACCTGTCGACATGGTTCGCGCACTGTATGTGAGGCGCCTCTCGCAACTACACCAAAGAAGCGAGCAAGGAGCGCAACCTTGAAGAGGCGAGAACGATCGCAGCGCCACCGTCGGCTCGACGCGCACACTGATGTGATGTCGCTCAGCGTGAGTGAGGGCAGTGGGCCAGGCCAGGGTGAGAGAGCGGCGCAAGGTGGGTTCGTACCTCGAGTAGGTTGGTCACCTTGCCGATGGGAGGCGAGGCCAACACTTCTTCGAGACTTCGCACCCTGTGACCCACAGTACAGTCAGTCACCCACTGGTGGCCACAGGTCGGCACCAAAAGGTGAGCGGGGGAAAGGTGACCCACCTTTGGGTGACGGCGTAGGGGTGCCTCGCGGCCTGCATGCTCATGAGCACCGAGCACATAGCCAACTGCTCTCGCGTGACGCCATACGTTCTCATTTGCCTGCGTGCGTATTGTCATGTGTGGTGTGAGCGTGAGCGGTGGTGCGTGCGTGCGTGCGTGCGTGCGACTCGAGGAATGCATACCACTGTGCGATCCTGTCGTAGCCGTTAGGGATGACCGGACTCTGCAGCTCGCCATCGGGATCTTGACAAGTCTAGAACACAGCACGAGAAAAACAACAACGCGTTGTCACCAGTAGTTTAGAGAGGGAGAGAGGGCGAGGCGCCACCGAACCTGGTCTGCCCTACGAAGGAACTCTTCCTTGGAGAGGGAGCACACGGCGTCGCCGGCCACCACTGCCACCGTCTCGCACCAGTCCATCTTGATCATACGCGCTGCCTCCAGCAAGCCGGTCACAGGCCCAGCGCTGGAGTGGAGTTATCGTGTCAGCTCTGCTTCTTCTTCTTCTTCTTCAACTGCACGCAGGGTAGAGGAGTACTTCACCCGCCAGTGTCGATGGTTCGCACGATGACGTCGCGTTCCTTGTTGGGCAAGAGGCCCATCTGCGTGCCCAGGAAGTGCGCTTCCATCTGACAGCATGGCAGGCACGACGGCCGTGAACACGAGAGTGCATAACGCGCGTTGCAGAGGGTTGCGTACAAAGTGGGGATCGGCCAGAGAGGGGATGGCAACGAGTCCGTCCAGCTGCCGTAGCGTCATCCCCGCATCGCCCAGCGCGAGCTCCAGCGCATTGCTGTGTTGAGGAATGGAATCGAAAATGTAAAAGAAAACGCAAATGTGCACAAACAAATGATGAAAGGCAATATACCGCATGAGCATGGAGGGCTTCTTGTTGTGTTTGCCGAGGGGCGTCATGCCGACTCCAACGATGCGGGCCACCTTGGGTCCTCTCATCTTGTCAGCTGGGGGAAATCTCTAAAACGAAAAACGAGAAAAGAGAAACAAACTTCATTAGAATAATCTGAACAAAACAACCGAGCACACAACAAATGGAAGAGATCAAGCAGGAGAGCTCGATGGGGCGAAGGGGCTCGAGCGGCGGCAGGCGAGACGATGTGGGGTTCTCTGATGGCGAGCTAGAGAAATTCGATGAGGCGCTGGAGGCGGCGTCCGATTCATCGAAGCCCGATGTACAGAAGAAATGGTCCATCCCTGCCGGCGTGGATCCCGAGGGCGGCCACTTCCTTTCCTCTGGCTACACTTTTTGGTTCGTTCGTCGTTCGGGAGCCCGTAGCCAGGAGAACTACGCCAACGCCATCAAGAGAATTGGTGGCTTTAGATCGGTACCCCCCCCCGCCATCGTAAAAGGCTAAATTGTTGGGCCAACAATACGGCCGTAATTTTAATTTTCATGATCTGTCTGCCTGCACCTGTGGTTACTTGCTAGATTGAGGGCTTCTGGAAATACTACAACCACCTCGTGCGGCCGCACGATCTGCCCAACACATCAGATTACCATTTGTTCAAGGAGGGCATCAAGCCCATGTGGGAGGTACCCTCCTCGCTTCCCCCTCGCGATTTTTCTCGATCTTAATCCTGCTGCATGCGAAATCGCGGTGCTGCACGCTCAGGACGACGCAAACAAGCGAGGCGGCAAGTGGATCATCCGCTTGAAGAAGGGCCTGGCCACGAAGTACTGGGAAGATCTGGTGCGCACCTCCATCCTCGCCTCCACACCTCTCGTTGCAACGGTCCTCTTGCCTGCCGATCGCGCTCACTGCTTTCGGTGGTACGTGCTGTGCAGCTGCTGGCGATCGTGGGGGAGCAATTCCAGGTGGGTGACGAGATCTGCGGCATCGTCTGCTCGATCCGGTTTAACGAGGATATCCTCTCTGTGTGGAACAAGAGCGCCGACAACAAGCAGGCCAGGCTCAAGATTCAGTACGTGCTCTTTCTTGGCTTCGTGTGCTGCTGCGTGGACTAGCCCTACACTTAACTGATGCAACCTCACTACCAACACAACAGCGAAACACTCAAAACGGTGCTCAACCTGCCACCCAACACGCCAATGGAGTACAAGTGCCACGACGACTCGATCAGGGACAACTCCTCCTTCCGCAACACCGACATCTACAGATGACCCCGAGGCCTCCACAATCAACGCACACAAACACAGGTTCTGCCAGTTCGCTTGGGTGAATACGCCTGTACATGATCAGGGGCTCGATCTCCTCCCTGCTCTCGTTCGGACTCTTCGCTTGGCGCAGCTATAAACTGACCGTTCCACCGAAAGCTCTGAGCTCCGTGTCCCCAGCTTTCACTCGATCACTTGAGATCTAATGCCGTGGCCACCAACTCACGTCGCTCACTCCTTTGGCATTTGCCCTAAGTGCGACAGGCCACCAAGGTCGGAGTCTGTCATCTCTTCCGTTTCCGTTTCTCGCCCATACTGCGCCAGTATCTCCCCCCAGAACGCTCTCTGTGCTCCGGTGATGATGATGGTCACCACTACTCATGCTCTACTGCGCGTAGCACACCACACGCAGCACCACAGTCCTAACGCAGCCCTCCGCCCGCAGCCGCCTTGCGCTCGACGGTCAATGGGCTCCAGGGGACCGGCGCTGGGGCATGTGTCGTGGGAGTCTGGCTCCTGTTCTCCCCGTGGTGCCACGCAGACACCACCCTTACGGCAGGCGCGTCCCAAAGGCTGTCGACTACAGCGAGTGTTACCCAATACAAGTTTTTGCCCGATTGGACATCGGGGTAATTTGGCTGGAGCTGGTTGGAGGAACTGAAGTAGCCTTAGGGAAATTTCATGATGTGTAGACACCGGTCCCACTGCGGCGGAAAGCTGGAAACGGGAACGGCACGCGCCTTGGTGGTTCCTCCTCTTCGCGGGCCAGCCTTCTCCATTTCGTTGTATTCCCACCACCCGCACCACACCACACACCTCTACCTCCCCTCCACAGGCCACACCCACTCTCTTCCTCTTTCCCAAGTAGGAAAGAGAACCAGAACACCGTGAACAGGCGCATCACCACACCACTACTTGTACCAGGTACCGCTTCAGAAAGATGGTCGGTCTTGTTACGTCGGGCAATAGGGCACTTACGTTATCAATTGTGTGCGCGGTGTCTTGGTGTGCAGCTTTTGGAGTCATGTCGTTCAGCAACAAGGTCGAGATGCTGCTCCACCACGCCAACAACACCACAGAGCGCGCCCTGCCGTTGACGCCACCCGCCCAGTTGGACTCGCCGCCGTCTTCATCTCCATCTTCTTCGCCCAACTGCCCGGCATCACCTTCTTCTTCCGGCTCCGCCACGGAGGCCGCCAACACCTTCGTCGCTGCCTCCACCATCCAGAACGATTCGTACGTCTCTTTCCCTCCCGTTCTTCCTTCTCGAAGAAGGGCTTCCTCCTTTCTCGCAACGGCGGCTGCTCCGGCCGAACGGAGGGTGCCGTAGCTGGCCAGGTTGCGCTGAGCTTGGCGAGAGTTCCTCGGCACTTTCTGTACCGCACGACTTCTGTTCCCGGCCGACTTCTGGTTCCGCAGTTCGACACAAATTCTAGTCGACAACATGCGAAATTTCTCATGAAATATCGGTTTTAGGAAAGTCGTTCGATGAGGCACGCGCTGTGCCTGTTAGGCAAGGCGTGTGCTTTTTAGTTATTCTTTGAATAGTGATATGCGATTGTATGGACAGTTACCAAGCGTGGAGATATTACCTGTTTCTCACCTGGGCTTTCTTGGCGCAACAGGTTCCAGGTCAGCATCACGACGCAGCCACCGTTGAAGACGGTCTACCAGCGCATTCTCAAGCCGTTCCCGACCGTCACGCTCACCGTGGCGGCCCCGCCCAAGAACCACAAGTCGAGCCGACGACGAAGCCGAAGCAGCCCGCTCTCCGACGACGAAGGCGATGACGCCGACGGCAACAACGTCGCGCCCAAGGCCGAAGGCGAGCTCGAGCTAGGCTGCGCCGACGTGCTGGGTACTTGACACTTCTTCGCTCCGAGCCTGCTCGCTTTGGCCAACCATCTCACCTTGCGCGCTCTTGCTCTCCTCCAATTGCAGAGACCCTTCTGGCCAACAGCTCGAACAGCTCGTCCAATGGGCTCTTCGTCGAGGCCACGCTGCTGCGCGGAGACAATGGCGAGCCGATCTCCAAGTGCCTCGACGGCAACTCCATCGTGCGCTTCGAGGTGCGTCTCATCTCCACCATTCTCTCTTTTGTCTCTGCGTAATCATGTTCATGTTAACACCCACTTTGATGTTTTGTTTACCTCCGGTGTGCAGAAAAACCCCTGGTCCGAAGGCGTGTACACGGCCACGTTCAAGAAGCTGAAGATCTTGTCTACGTCGCAGCAGCTGCAGGGCATCCTCTTCCGCCTCAAGTTCACCCTCAAGAAGTACGCCGGCAGCAACTTCACCCCGATCGCCGTGCCCCACTGCGAGGTCGTGTCGCACCCGGTCGAGGTCTTCTCCCACTCCCAGTACCTCAACAAGAAGGCGCCCAAACGTACGGCCGTTATACTATTTCTACGACTATGTATATTTAAACCTTGCGTTAACACTCAACATTCTCTTCGTTACATAGCAGCGGGCACGAGCAGCGCGAACACCAGGAAGGAGTTCAAGGACATCGTGAAGAAGATGGACGGCAAGAAGGTCCAGGGCGCGCTCTTCAGCGTGCTCCAGGCCTTCAAGGACCAGGGCGGCTCCCGGTCCTCCGTGCTCGACGTCGTGCAGCAGGTCTACGGCGGCGACGACAACAGCGACGCCAAGGCGCGCGGGCCTTCGCGCAGGATGAGCGCCCCGTCGTCGACATCTCAGTCCTACGTCAACCCGCACCAGCCACAACTGGTCATGACGGCCCCGGCCCTGTCCCTGGCGGCGCCGACCACCACCGGCGCCCTTGGAGACGCGGGCATCACCGCATCGGCTGTGGAGGCCCAGTTCCTCAACGAGCTCCTGGGCAAGCTCCAGATCGGCGCGATCTCGCTCGACGACTTCGTCAACCACCTGATCCAGGGCCTGGGCCAGTCGCGCGCCGGCCAGCTGTTGGCCCAGATGGGGCTCGGCGTCAACATCGAGGCCCCGGCCGCCGTTCCGTCGCTCGCCGGCTTCCCCTCTGCCGCAGTGCTGCCCTCGTTTCCCAGCAACAGCGCGCTCGACTCCTCCAACTCGCTCGCGGCCATTCTCAACGCGCTGGCCCACCAGCAGACCCAGCTCGCCCAGCTCCAGGCCGTGCAGCAGAGCCAGCAGCTCAACAGCGTCAACCCGTTCCTCCACCAGCAGCTCCACCATCAGCAGCAGCAGGCCCAGCTCCATCAGCAGCTCGCAGCCGCGGCCGCAGCGTCGTCGGTACCGGTTATGCCCAAGCCGCGCCGGCTCAGCAGTCCGCAGGTGGCGTCTGCCTTCTCGCCCACCTCGACCTCGACCACCTCCACATCGTCGTCATCGCCGCCGGCCACCGCCGGAAACAGCGGCGGATCGCTGCTGCACGCGCTCCCCTCGGTCTCGCTGCCGTCGTCGGCGGTCACCACCCCGTCGTCGGCCTCGTCGTCCCTCTCTACGCTCGCCGACGCCATCTCGTCGCACCTCCACATGCAGCCGCAGCCGCAGACCACCTCCACCCCCTCGTCCTGCTCGACGCCGATCACGACGACCCAGACCACTCCGCTCCTCCCCCTCTTGCCGTCGCTCGTGGACCACATGAACTCTTTCTCGTCGTCGGCCGCGTCGACCAGCGTCGTCCTGCCACCGATCGCGTCCACCCTCGCCGCCGCGTCATCGTCGTCGGCCGGACCCTTGCCTTCGCTCTTCTCCCTCTGCTCGCTGGCGTCGGCCATCGACAGCTCTGCGGCCGCCGCGCCCGCGCCCGACCAGTCTTCGTCACGCGGACACAAGCGAAGCTTCGAGGCCATCGACGTCTCGCCCGCCGCGGGCGCATCACCCTCGGCCGCGCCGCCCTCGCCCAACAAGACTGCCAAGCGCGAAGGCGACTCGTCGGCTTCGTCGGCGTCGGCAAGCGAGGAGAAGATGCAGTGGTACTGGAAGAACAACTCGACGTGGGAGCCCTATGCCGAGGGCGTCTCGGCGCAGCTCGAGCGCGCGCACAAGAACCAGACGACGTGCATCCTGGTCCTGCACGACGTGCCCTACAAGATGGACTTCCAGTCCATGACCCAGCAACGCACCGACAACCCCAAGAGGTACCCACTCCGACGACACACCATACCATACGACACACACACGACGCACATCGAAGAGAGAACTAACTTTGCTCGGGCTTTGAATCTGTTGATCAACAGGTGGAAGCACATCAGGAGGGGAGAGGAGAACTGAACGCCTCATCGATCTTGTCGATCGATTGTAATTGTACACACGCCTGTATACGACGACGACGACGACGACGGGGACGACATTCATCACCATCATCATCATCTTCTTCCAACAACGCCATCAACACGACCACGACGACACCTGCAGCAGAGCGCTCAAAGGCGGAGGAGTGCGAACGAGGACCCCGCCTGTGGAGGAGCGGGACGGACATAGGAAAAACCTTGCGACTTGTCCGTCCCGCTCGGGCGGCCCGACTTCGACTTCTTCCTCCGTTGCCATCGAAGAGGCTGTTTGTGTGAAGTTGTCATATAAATATAAATATAACTATAACTTTGTAAGCCAGCCCAATCACCACTCGACGCACAATCAACACAACCAACACTCGCTCTTCTTCGGCCGAAGTGCTGTTTTGGTGATCGTCGACAACATCGGCCTTCGGCAAAAGGGAGGGTGAAGTGAAGAGAGGAAGAGGGAGAGAGGGTTAGAGGAAGAAGAGGAGTCGGAGGACGAAGAACCAGCGAAGGAAGAAGAGGAAGAGGCGGAGTGGTGCCGGCAGAGGCATGTAGTCGGACAAGTGTCGGAACGTGGCGTCCTGTGGAATCAAACAAACGATAAGAGAACGAAATGATGCAACATTCATCAAAAAGGAAACGAATGAAGGGATGAAGGGAACGCACGTCGATGATGTGGTAGGATTCGGGGATGGGATCGAAGGTCTGGCGGTAGATCTTGTCGCCACCGCACACGACGTAGATTTCATCGCCTTTAGCAATCGGATAAGACTGCACGGCCTCGATCATCGCGTAATCGGCCGCATTCTTGCCCGTTGGCTCGATGGGGTGATGTGTCATCCATTTTCTGTTTCCGGGCAGGCCCGTCGGCGGTCCATCCGAGCGGTAGAAGATGTGCACATGAAACAGTTCGCCGGAGCCCTCAGCCGGCTGCTCGGCTCGCTGGTAGTATGTGTCCACCTTCGAGATGGATTTTTTGATGAAATTCTGGCATTTGTTTTCGAAATCGACAAAGAAGACCCTCGTCATCTTCAAGATTGTCCTCCGGCAGCTGCAGAAGAGATGAGAAAAAACAAAAATAAATTCCCTAAAAAAAGATAAAACCAGATTTATAAATCAATAAATAAGTAGGATGCAACGAGCAGCGAGCAGGCCGTTCGTGTGTCGTAGCTTTGTGGTGCACCACGACCGTTGCGGGCTCAAGGTGGGCACCGACACCATCTACTTCGCCGCCTACGCCGCCCAGTCACACGTATGATGCCCGCTCTTTACGCTGCTTCTGCGTGTCGTCCCCCCCCCAACCAATGCGTCTTATGTGCGGTGGTGTCGTGCTCTGACCCGTGTGCTGTCAGTGGTTCGGTTCGGGGCAACCGCGATCGGCGCTGGACATTGGGTCGGGAACGGGCCTGCTCTCCCTCATCCTCTCGCACCGCTTGCCCTCGGTACGGTACACCGCCCGCGTCAGTTCGCCACCAGGTGGCGCCACGATCAGCTGATCGGACGGAGGCGCCCGACACCAGCTCGAGTTGGTTCACGGGGTGGAGCTTGACGCCGATGCGTACGAGCAGACCGCGGGCAACTACGACCTCTCGCCATGGCGAGGCAAGATGCGGGCCTTCCACACCTCCTTCCAGGACTACGCCCGAACATTCACACAACCGGAGAACGAAGAAGGTGCACTCGCGCTGTGGCGCTATCATGACGTGAT
>NW_004457498.1:164039-165072 GCF_000313135.1 Acanthamoeba castellanii str. Neff
ATCCACGGCCACAAGCAAGGCAGGGGGTACGCGGCAGCCTCGGCTTCCTGCGGGGGGGGGAAGAGTTCAGCCTTTGAACAAGAAGCATGAACCAACGACGTACGTGGTACTGGAGTTGGCGCTAGCTGCAGGGTTAACAGTGCGCGCCGAAGCGGGTTTCCCGCTCTCGCAGGGCTTGACGGGCGAGGTGTTGCTGTTCTGAGGCGCGTCTTCCATCTTCTTCTTTGGCTTGTTCTTTGCGTCTCGCGACTTTTTATTTATTTTCTGGCTTTGCTGACGTGGCAGTGGTCATTGTGTGGGCGCGACAAAGGGCACAAGAGGCACCACAAAGGGCACTGAGTCGGGGGTGCGTGCGGTGTTCTTCTCCAACGTGCTGTCCGCCAGGTTGTCCCACTCCCGTTGCAGCTTGGCCACTTGCTGCACGGTGCCACACACACACACACACGAAAAAACGTGAGAGGTGCGTGAGAGGTGCGTGTGCGGTGTGTGCGCTGTGTGTGCGATGGTGCGAACCTGGGCAAAGGTGTCCTGGGAGCGCTTGAGCCTGAGGTCGATCTGCTTCTCGATGCGGACGGCTTGAGTGTGCGTCTCGAATTCCTCGCGAGCGCTCAGGATGGCGTCGTCGCGCTCCCTGGCCCTTTTCTCCAGGTTGGGCAGGTTGGAGCGCATCTGCTCCTGGTAGAGCCTGGCCTCGACCTCCTCGATCCGATCGCACTCGCGCTCGATCTGCGTGTGTGGTGGCGAATTCTGAGAATTCCGCACACGCCGCACGCCACACACCGCACACAGCACAATCATATCGTGTACCTCAGCCTTTTCGGCGTTTCGCTGCGTGGGGCTGACGTTGGCCGTGTTGTTCAGCTGCGCGCCAGGTGCCGAAGAACGCTCGTGTGTCAGCGACCACTAAACAGACTGAAGCGGAGTGGACAAAAATGTAGATTATACTCTACCCGAGCGATCTTGTTGTCGCGTTCCTTGCGGGCGCTGGCGATGCGATCGCGATAGTTGCGGCTGTAGAGTTCGACCAGCTTCG
>NW_004457498.1:165153-166207 GCF_000313135.1 Acanthamoeba castellanii str. Neff
TCAACAAACGATAAGAGACGAAATGATGCAACATTCATCAAAAGGAAACGAATGAAGGGAACGCACGTCGATGATGTGGTAGGATTCGGGGATGGGATCGAAGGTCTGGCGGTAGATCCTGTCGCCACCGCACACGACGTAGATTTCATCGCCTTTAGCAATCGGATAAGACTGAACGGCCTCGATCATCGCGTAATCGGCCGCGTTCTTGCCCGTTGGCTCGATGGGGTGATGTGTCATCCATTTTCTGTTTCCGGGCAGGCCCGTCGGCGGTCCATCCGAGCGGTAGAAGATGTGCACATGAAACAGTTCGCCGGAGCCCTCAGCTGGCTGCTCGGCTCGCTGGTAGTATGTGTCCACCTTCGAGATGGATTTTTTGATGAAATTCTGGCATTTGTTTTCAAAATCGACAAAGAAGACCCTCGTCATCTTCAAGATTGTCCTCCGGCAGCTGAAGAGAATAGGTGAGAAAAAACAGACTAAATCCCTAAAAAGAAATAGTAGATTTATTTAACAATAAAATAGGATGCAACGAGCAGCTAGCAGGCCGTTCGTGTGCCGTAGCTTTGTGGTGCACCACGACCGTTGCGGGCTCAAGGTGGGCACCGACACCATATACTTCGCCGCCTACGCCGCCCAGTCACACGTATGATGCCCGCTCTTTACGCTGCTTCTGCGTGTCGTCCCCCCCCCCACCAATGCGTCTCGTGTGCGGTGGTGTCGTGCTCTGACCCGCGTGCTGTCAGTGGTTCGGTTCGGGGCAACCGCGATCGGCGCTGGACATTGGGTCGGGAACTGGCCTGCTCTCCCTCATCCTCTCGCACCGCTTGCCCTCGGTACGGTACACCGCCCGCGTCAGTTCGCCACCAGGTGGCGCCACGATCAGCTGATCGGACGGAGGCGCCCGACACCAGCTCGAGTTGGTTCACGGGGTGGAGCTTGACGCCGACGCGTACGAGCAGACCGCGGGCAACTACGACCTCTCGCCATGGCGAGGCAAGATGCGGGCCTTCCACACCTCCTTCCAGGACTACGCCCGAACATTCACACAACC
>NW_004457498.1:166230-171401 GCF_000313135.1 Acanthamoeba castellanii str. Neff
CACCCACACCCACACCCACGCCCATCTTCATTCATACTATTCATCAATGCCGGATGTCATCAGGCGGCCGTTCATTGTCTCGCGAATGAAGGAGGCCGAGACGCTGGACGACATGGACACGCCCGTCATCGTTTACATGTCACCGTCTATGTGCGAGCTCCTCGGCTATGACATGGTACGCGCTACCGCCTTGCCCCACCGTACCACCGACAAGACTGAAACGGTCTGCCGCGATTGGTGTTGGGGGGGGGACTGGCGACAGTTGGAGCTGCACGGCTCTCGCTTAACTTCCATCTGCTCACCGAGGCCCGAGTATCTGGCGGCATTCGTGCGGGTGATACTGATGCGGCCGCCCACGCGAGTCGGCCAGCCTCTCTTCTTGTCGCGCGGACCGCTGATAACGAAGCAGGGACGCAACGTGCCACTGTCCACCGCGCATCAATTCCTCTACAGTCAACGACGCCTGGTACTGTCCGGGTCTCTCTCACTGGCTCCACTCACAGTTCCACGCTCATAAAACGACACACGACACACATGCCACGACAGGCGCAGTACCAGATCATGCAAGTAAACAGCGTTCTCGGAACGGATCTGGGTCCGACACCTCATATGCGGCCGATCCCCAGCATCGTGCACGATCCCATCGTGCGAGCGCACCTGCTCGCGCGGCTGCCGCATTCGCTGCTCTTCGGGTGCCAGGGCGAGATGACTAGCACTCAACCTGCGATCGAAGATCTCACCGTGGAGGAGGCGGCAGCTCTGATGGCCGCGATGACGCAGCACCACCAGCACCAACGACCGCCAGGCCGCCAAGACGTGATGACGCGCGCACAAGGGTCAGAAGAGGTCGACGACGAGCTGGACGAGATCATGCGGGTCCTCGGGTTGCCGATCGAGAGCGGCGGCGTGCGTGCGTCACCGTTCAGCCGTTTGGTGATGGGATTCAACTCGTCGCGCACGCCGCCCACGACACCGGCCACTCTCGCCGAGCGGTGGATGCGCTGATGGGGCGAATGGAACCTGGCGTTGCCAAACAGGACTTGCTTGTGTCTACCAATGAGAAACCTTGACCGCGACAGTTTTTCGTGCTAGAGGGCAACGCACGAGCGCCTCCAGCTCACCATCGTCTTCTTCTTCTGCCCGTTCAGGAGTCGTCGCGTGACGCCGGCTTGATGGTGATGGTCGCTGGAGTGTCAGCTCGCTGTCGCCGCGGAGTCGCCCAAAGAGCAGCGAATGCGGCAGCCGCGTGAGCAGGTACGCCCGGATTGTGGGTTCGCGCACGGCCTCGCGGGGTTATACACCCCTTTGTGTATGACCGCCGATGCCGACTGGAGTCCCACTTCGAGAATGCTGTCCACCTGCATTACGTGCCATCCCGCCTGTATCGTGTGTGCTGTGTGTGTGTGTGTGTGTGAATAAAATTGGTGGCTCGATGAGCGGAGGAGGGTCGTACCAGATGAATTGGTGCTGGCTGGTCACCCGCACGTTGTGTCCCTGTTTCGTCACGAAGCAGCCGCTCGCAAAGGATGCCTGACCGACGGGCGTGAGCGACCGCATCGGCATCAGTCACGAACATCGGCAGATGCTCAGCAACTGGCCCGCCGAACCTAGTCATCGGGGAGCCGTGCATCTCGCACTGTTGCCAGGTAAGGGCCAGAGTCAGCTGGGTGGTGCGTGTGTGTCGACGGCAGGCTGCTGCGTTCGTGCGGGGCTGTGATCCATCTTTTCATCTTCAGGCCTCTTGGCTTTGGGGTTCTGCTTTTGCTGGGTGGTGCCGGTCATGGACAACCACTGCCTGGGTGCGGAAGCGGTGCTGCCTGTCTTCTTTCTTCTTCCTTTTGCGATAGAGCGGACTTAATCACCCAGTCAAGATAGCCCTTCTGCACGTGGTAGTGACGAAAGGCCACCAAGATGTCACCTGGAGTTCAGATGAGATTCAACGACGCTGGCCACAGTCGCCATTCTTGATTCTGTCTTCCTTCTTCTCAGTGGAAGCAGCGGGCTCCGTGCTTTGTCCCCGAGCCAAAGCAACAAGCCCAAAAAGCAAAAAGCCTGAAGAAGTAGGAGCTGCAGCTCCGCCTTCTCCTCGCACCGCCCAACAACAACAACAACAAGAGGAATGCATCAACAGCCTGCCGCCGACACAGCAACCACCGTGGGGCCAAAGGCGTGCGCAACGTGCCGTCTTGCCCACGTCTCTTGCGACCGGTCCGTGTTGCCACCCCCCCCCCAATTCTTCACGCATTGTTTAACGTGTCATGGACCCACAGAGAGCAGCCGTGCGGGCGGTGCGTGAGGCTGGGCAAGACGGTGACCTGCCAGCCGCCTCCCACGCGCAAGCGCGGCCGCCCACCACGCAAGGCTCCCCCACCCGACGACCAACCAGCCCACGCGGGGACACTTGCTGTGCCACCGCACCACCGCGACCACCAACGCCAGCCGCACCCACCACCACCACCACCACCACACACCATCAAAGCCCAGACAGCAGCAGCGAGCAAGCGCTTTTGCGTGCGGCGCAAGGCGACCGACCCTGTTGTCGATCCGCCCAGCGACAGCCAGCCACCACACGCCGCACCTGCGCCTGCTGCAGGCCCACACCGCTTCGCCTCCTCCTCCTCCTCTTCGCCCTCATCGTCGTCGTCATCATCGTCATTGTTGGAACCACCGGCGGCGGAAGAGGATTGGGCGTCGTCATGGTCGCCTCCCTCATCGTCGTCATCATCATCGCCTTCGCAGCCCACGGGATTCGCGCCGCGGGCTCTACCGTGGCCGGTGGCGGGCCAGCAGGGCCAACAGGAGCAGGACTGGCAGGGCCTGCAGTCGCTGCTGATGCTGGTGGTGGACCAGGTGCGCGAGATGCGGCGCGAGAACGAGCACCTCCACGACACCATCGCCCAGATGCGCGCCACACAGAAGGAGACCGAGCGCAGGCTGGCACGCGTGGAGCAGGACCACGAGATCAAGAGCCGCCAGCTGGAGCAGACCCACATCGAGCTCGAGCAGACGCGCGTGGAGCTCAACCACACGCGCATGGAGCTCAACGAGAAGATCGACGACCACGTCATGGCGGTCCACCCATGCCCACCACCGCGATCCGACTCTCGTTCACAGTCCGCGGCACAACCGGGCGCGTGTGCTGGACTGCTTGCAGAGGCGGCGGTGGAGGGGCTCACGACGCCGGGAGCCGACGTGGAGCAGTTCATCGCGCAGACGCTGCCGTTCCTGCGGGCGTTCGATTGCTCGTCTCTCATCCTCCGCGACTTGCAGTACACACTCACCACCAACCCCACCGCCCCACCACCCACTTTTCTCTTCCAATCCGTCACGGCGGGTAAGAGACTTGGGTGAACGTGACTGACACACATTGGGACGGCATGGCTGGTGGTCATCATCAGGCGGCCGTTTATGGTCCTGCACGTGGCAGAGGCCGAGACGCTGGACGACCTGGACACGCCCATCGTAGCGTACGCGTCACCGGCCCTGTGCAAGCTCATCGGCTACGACCAGGTACGCGCCCGCCCGCCTTCTCCACTTGTTCGTTGTACAAGCGGCACACGTACGACACACACGCACCACCCAGCTGACTCTGGCCCTTACCTGGCAACAGTGCGAGATGCACGGCTCCCCGGCCACTTGGTTCGGCGGGCCAGATGCTGAGCATCTGCCGATGTTCGTGCGGCTGACGCTGGTGCGGTCGCTCACACCCGTCGGTCGGCCATTCTTTGCGAGCGGCTGCTTCGTGACGAAACAGGGACACAACGTGCGGGTGACCTGCCAGCACCAATTCGTCTACAACCAACGGCGCGTGGTACGACCCTCCTCCGCTCATCGAGCCACCAATTTTATTCACACAAACAGCACACACGACACAGGCGGAATGGCACGTAATGCAGGTGGACAGCATTCTCGAAGCGGGACTCCAGTCGGCACCGGTGGTCATACACAAAGGGGTGTACAATCCCGCGAGGCCAATGCCTTTCCGCGAGGCCGTGCGCGAACCCACAATCCGGGCGTACCTGCATTCGCTGCTCTTTGGGCGACTCCGCGGCGGCAGCGAGCAGACACTCCAGCGACCATCACCATCAAGTCTCTGGCGAGATGCGACGACCCCCGAACAGGCAGAAGAAGAAGAAGAAGAAGATGGTGAGCTGGAGGCGCTCGTGCGTGCCCTGGACTTGCCGATCCAGAGCAGCGGTGCTGCCGGCGTATGTTCGCCAAAGTTTGGCCACCACCATCATCAGGTGCTGGGCTTCCACCCGCCAGCCAGTCTCGCCGAGAGATGGATGCGCTGATGACCGCGTAGCAGATAAAACGCGTTGATGTATGTAAACATCGTCGCTCATCCTCCGCGATTTGCAGTACCCTCACCCCTTCCAGTCCGCCACGGCGGGCACGAAAGTGGTGGTTGGGACTGACATTGGAACGGCATGGCTGGTGGTCATCATCAGGCGGCCGTTCGTGGTCATGCGAATGGCAGAGGCCGAGACGCTGGACGACCTGGACACGCCCATCATCGCGTACGCGTCGCCATCCCTGTGCAATCTCCTCGCTACGACACGGTACGCTCCGCACGACCCGGCACGAAACACATTGATGGACTGGACGGCTGACGTTGGTCACTAACAACAGTGCGAGCTGTACGGCTTCCCCATGTCGTCGTTCGGCGTGCCGGACCATGAGTTCTGTTGACGTACGTGCGGAGGGGGCTGATGCGGTCGCGAGTCGGGGAGCCGTTCTTTGTGTCCTGCACATTCCTAACGAAAGAGGGACGTGGCGAGCGAACGATCACCGGACATCAACTCCTCTGCAGCCCACACACTTTTCACGCGACACACACGACACACACGGTGCACTCAAACGATACGCACACAGGCGAAGTGGAACATCGTGCAGGTGGCAAGTGTTCTCGCGACGGACCTGGAGCTGGCACCGCTCATCCAGCCGACCTTCAGCGCCGGACACGACGATCCGAGGAAGCATGTCTGCAGCGTCGTGCACAATCCCAGTCTCCGCGCGCACCTGCTCGCGCGGCTGCCGCATTCGCCGCTCTTCGGGCGACGCTGCGCTGAAGAAGGCATCCATCAATGCCTGTCCCAGCAACGCGTCCATCATGGCCTGTCCGTCTACGTGTTGCTGTCGACCCAGCTGCCACTGCTGAGGGTACTGTT